>NC_088297.1:7500957-7613675 GCF_032854445.1 Liolophura sinensis | reverse complement strand
TTCTTGAGTGCGGCGTAAAACACCAATCAAACAAATAAATAAATATATATTAATTTTCGTATATTGAGTGCGCACGGGAAGTGGCAAAAGTGCTTGAGTTATCTAATTGCAATACCCCAGTTATAAAAAAAAAAGCACATCAAGGTGCTGAAATATGTGTGCAAGTCTGACTTTCTACTTTTGATATAAGATACTTTTATAGAATTGATTCATTACCATTTAGCCTTCGGTTTGAAGTAGCTGATGATGCGCAGCTTCTGTGCGTGTTAACAGAATCCTTTCCAAAACATTCCTTCGCTGTAAATTGTCAGAATTCTTGGAAGCAACAATACCCTGTAGCAGTAGCCGCCAAGCATACTATATGTTATTGTGGCGCAGTATTACGTGTTTAGACTGGTGCAGTCTTGTCAAGCTGACTGTTTACTCGTTGGCAGCATACAAAGGAAAATATCCCTTATCTACAGTTACGACAGATAATTGATGTATGATGTGAGCATTTCTTTATTTTGAACGAAAGATTGTTGCGGTTATCACTTATATGTGCGTTTAGCTAGTAATAGAAAATACATTTAAACTCTTTTGGATGAAACTCTGATAAAACATAACTAAGAATTGTTCACCTAACAAAAGTACACGTTTTCAAACGTCGTGGTATCCGATCATTGGTTTACCATATTTGTTTTGGCACAAAATGTACTCCAAATGTGACCGGAATAAAATTTAATTTTTTGCTCTTCTTCATATGTGCAACATTAGGTATATTGAGTAATTCGAAAGATATTGTGGTTTAGGGCCATATTACATATATCAGCTTTAAAACAAAGCCTGAAGACATGAAGGGCTAGTCTATTATTTATTCATAATTAGATATCTCCGTATTTTAAGATTAGAAAATACTAAGAAATGGGACATTAATTTCGGTATCATGACATTTAAAATCACCAGGCAATGAGGCTGGTTTATGCATATTTTCCGCAAACACTCGATAAACTCCGCCGATTTTTTTTTACATACAAGACCAGTCCTGACGAGCTGTCAAAGCTTCTCTATTCAGCTCGGTGCTAAAAAGCGCCCAGAGGCAAAATATATTTAAAATTAAAGTGGCAACAACCAGGTTGAATTTCTTCACGCAATGGCTGTAAAAACAGTTTAGCGACGAAACCTAGATTTTTTTTCCATGTTTCCAGACGATTTGACACCGAGGATTTTGTAGGCACTTTCCACACTGACACCTGGAGACAATGGTTATAAATACTACGAAACTGAACTGAAAACTGGATCACGTACAAAATACCAAATCTCAGTACACCGATACCGACGTCAACACAGTATTTATATTCTCCACGACTACACAGCTTCAGACTGTTGGAAATACCAGCAGTAACAGTTGTCATCGTTGGGAGGTATTACTTTAGAAACCCTCCGGTAATGAATGATATTTACATGTGAAACGGCCAAAGGCAAAATGTATTTGTAAAAATATAGGTTAACTTTTACGGAATTTATCACACCACAAAGCTATATAAATGTAGCTTGTACCAGTCCGTTTTACCACTACGGCTATAAATGTCAGAGGTCATATTCATCGTCTGAAAAGTGTCCGTGTCATCAGTAGAAACTGCATCATCATTCACTGTTGGTTCAAATTGATTCGAGGGAAGCTCCGTGGCCGAGGTGGTTAGCTTGCCATGTAGCGCGGCTCAATTGCCCAGGAACCTTCCACCGATGTGGTAGCTGTTGGTTCTAGTCCGTCTTATGCTGGCTTCATCTCAGGCTGTACGTGGGAAGGGTTTCCAGCAACCTGCAACTGGTCGTGGGTTTCCCCCAGGGCTATGGCGAGTTTCCTCCCATGATAATGCTGACCGCCGTCGTATAAGGGAAATATTCTTGGGCACGATGTGAAAAACCTATCAATTCATCTCGAAATGGCATCTTTTTGATACGAATTTCCAGCCCAGCCAGCCTTAGGTTGGCCAGTTGTGACGTCACCGCTGAGCTTACGTGAACGGCCGGCTGAAGGTCGGCTAGAGCAGAAAATCTGTTGTTTTGAGTGGACTTAAGACATGTGTTTCTCCAACCCGTCATATACTCTTTAAACAGGTTACAGTTTTTCTAATTACGACCATTTGTTAAATCTGGACACTAACCCTTTAACTTCGCCTTTATTTCTAGCCGTTTAGATGAACCTGGGATTTTAGGGTTGTACATATAGGCCACGGATTGGACAAAACAGAAGTGTGCATTACACAAATGATCTAACACTAAAGTATTGTATTTCAGCAGTACATTTTCCAACATTAGAAGATATCTTTGGTCTCAAGAGTTAAGCTTCGTGCTAACCGATTATGAATGTGACTTCTTGCCACACTAGCATAGTTTCGGGTAACGCGAGAGCGGAGGTCTGTCCACAATGTGTTCCCGTCCGGAAGCGATGGTGTTATATTTCCGCCGTTTTACATGTCCAGCAGTAGTCTCATTCTAATGCTGAAACATGTGTTCACGCTAAGTGCTAATTTATGATATTGTTTTTCGCCGTACAGGAATGGTTACCGCTAACACCAGAGCTGATAGCACCCCAGAGTCTGGCCACGGGGTATCCTTGCACGGGAAGAAGGATAATCGATTCATACCCAACTATGATCGGTCAGTGTCAACGAGTCGCCACGTGAGGGCGGCCGTGAAGAACTTCGAGAGGTGGTTGAGCGGAGGTCCCACCAAAGACCAGCGAAAGATCGAGGATATCCCGCCTGAGGAGTTGGACGGAATCCTTGTGGATTATTTCGGCAAGATAAAAAAACCGTACGGCGGCGACTACACGCCATTCTCTCTGGGTGCTTTACGATCATATCTAGAACTGCATTTGAAGGACCAGATTTATCCGGAGTCAATCACGAGGTCTCTCGCGTTTCACCGTAGTCAAGTTGCGTTTAGACTACGGAGACTGTCTCTTTCGAGACCTGGTGAGGAATTTGCTGCCGGGAATCGAACACAGTTTTCAGAGGATTTGCCAACATCGCCTGGAGAGTAAACACATAAACCGACTGGGTACAAGAATTAATACCGCCATCGTTATTATTACGGTCATCGTTATTATTACGGTCATCGTTATTATTACCGTCATCGTTATTATTACCGTCATCGTTATTATTACAACCCAAGGCCATGCATTGTGGTCCCTTGTTTGACACCAAGGAGAATACTCCAAGGGGAATAACGCCAGACGTATTCCATTACCACTTTATCGTTGAAAATGGCTTTGAAGAATTGTGTCAGAAGTTTCTTGTAATCAAAGGGAACACAACTGATTAAACACTACTTCTACATGTCAAAATGGTGAACTAGGAGCGGGTGACTGTGAACAGATGGGTTCTCGGGTGGTAAAAATATCTCTCTCTTGATGGTTAAAACTGATAGAATGGCGGCCCGTTCTATTTTTCCTTTTGGGGGGTTTTCTTACTGTGAACCGCGATATCTCGGTTATCCTACATGGCAATTTTTTTTTTAGGTTTAATGTGACACTTTATCAATACATATATACATTTAGTTGTCTAGTGTTGTCTTTTAATGTCTTTTCTCTTATGGTTTTCACGGGACCTTGTTTGATCTAGTTCCATGTTAACCAATGGAATCACGTGTTTCAATACTGCTGTTGCTGTTTTGATTTTTTTTTTTAATTTGATCGGTGTTACATGCGGTACTCAAGAATATTTACTTATACGACGGCGACCAGCATTATGGTTTGAGGAAATCGGGCAGAACTTAATATGAGGAAGCTAGTTACATGTACATTTAGTTGTTTAAATTTGCGACACTCTTCAATAATATGAGCACGAGCTGTCCGTGCCATCAGCATTGGGCATAAGAGTTATGTAGAAGTAATCCCGAAAGATTGTTCAAGGTTGGTCAGAGGCCGAAAGAAAACGAATGGAAAAAAGTGGCTGCAAAATGGACGGCTCTTGGCGAATGATAAGTTTAGGATTTCATTGAAGGTAAAGTTGTAAAGTCGCCCCTCTGAGACAAGGTTACCATTTTACTGTCACAATTTATCACACTTCACGACGAGAGAAATTACTGAGAGAGTTGTTCTTGCAGTCCATCAATCCCCTACAAAATCAGACAGGTGTTTTTTTAGCACGGCTAAGCGTTCGCCCTAATGCAGTGTATTGCGAGTAGTGAGCTAGGAATTTTGCTGACGGCTGTCTGAACCAAGATGGATGGGATTTTAACGGTCTTCCTTTCGCTCCTTGTGTCCAAGAGGCTGGTTGATTAATCCCTTGGCTTTAATCTCGTGGATTGGACCCATTTTGATTTTGTTCCGACAGAGGACGACGAGTATTATCGAGGCGATACAGAATGGGTTTAATTCCGTAAACTTGTTGTTTTAAATGTATATATGTAGATCATGTTTAGCTTCGCCTAATAAAGGTGGTAATTGTATAAACTTGGTGATGAGATTACGCCGAAATGGTTTCGGAATTACCTTCTTTTTTGGGCGGAGTGGGGTTTCGTTTTTGAGTAATTTTGCTGCTGATAGAAACAGATTATCGGCGTCTTTTAATTTGGCTGATTTATTTTTGTGACATATGTAAGTGTGAAACTGATTTTCTTTATGTAGTGAAATGTTCAACTAAATATACTTAGAGCTATGTCACCACTTGTGCATATATATTATGAACATTTATCGGCACCATATCAAACATTCAGCTGAGCAAGGCCATTATTTTTTGATGATACGTCCTTTGAATAAGATCATACTTATAGTATTTTGTTACCATGGTAACCTACATTGGTGAGGAGGGTGGGGTAATCCAGGACAAGTTTTTAGTTTCTTCGAGCACAGGCAAAGACGGTTTGTTTGATAATGTACAATTAGTTCCCCAGGACTAACTACTCCTGGTGCAATTCTTGGGTACAGTGGTATGAATTACTCACGGTTAACCTTAAATGAAGCAAGTTGACAGGGGTAGGAGTCCTTAGTTTGATGACGTATTTTGCGCGTTTCGAACATAAAATGTGGAAGAATTCAATCTGCCATTAATGTGCAACGAACTTCCTTGTGGATGCATTTTTACCTTGAAGGAATAATATCCAGATTTGGTTACGGGTCCTAAATATAAAGAACCTGTTTAAGCAGTATATTACCGGGAGGGCTTCTGAGAAACGTAATCATGACTTTGAATGTAGCAAAACAATAGATTTACTACTCTAGCCTATCTCCAGCAGGCCGCCGAGTAAAACTCAGCAGGTGACGCCATAGATGGCCAACCCAAGTCAGGCTGGTTTACATAAGCTGGGAATTCGTATCAAACCCATGTCATTTTGGAGATGAATTTTAGCTACACAGAAACAAATACACTCCCGTATCAATGTGAACCTGAAGTGGACGATCTTGAAGTCCCAATTTATGACACTGGCATCTTTGTCAGTGCCAGTGTCTCTGTGTCAGACTTCAGATTCCAAGTTTTATGAGGTGGAATATGTTTTCAAGTGTTTCCAACCGCACCAATAATAGGGGCTGGTAAGTTTTATCCAGTCTTATGATTTAATATTTATTTACTATTCCTTCCTTCCCTCCCCCCGCTTCATAAAAACACCGATTGGTGGACAATATAAATACATTTACGGCGTTGACGTCGGCGTTAGTGTACAGCGATTTATTATCTGTCAGTTTTCAATTCAGTTAATAGTATTTTATCACTACTGTGCACAGGCGCCCTCGTTAAAATTCAGTTGTGTTCCTCTCTTAGCTGTTAGCCGCATAATGGCGAAAGCAGATACGGCTGTTTTTGGTGGGTGCAAAATCCTTCTGTCTTGTGCTGTAAATCGATGCCCTTTTGAGAGCCAAATTGTCCGGACCGGTTGAAAAAATAATTCCATGGTTTTTCAACGACTTGTCTTTACAACCGTGTGCAGAACAGCAAATCCTCTCGATGACAAATTTGATATGCTTGTTGTCACCCTTGTAGCTCTTTTTAACACAAACTTGCGTGGGATCATACCAAAGACTTTTAAAATCGTATTTGCTTCTGTCTCACTTGGCTTGAGGTCAGAGCAAGGAAACAGGACTGGTTGACCGCTGTCAGTATAATGTGACTTGCTAAGGTGTCATGTCTGGTGTCTTGGGCATAAAACTTCAATGGATGCAGCACTTTGACGGCATGGACTCGCCCTGCCAAAATAAGACACAGTATTTATATACACGCATGTGTCCTCGGCGTCATATGAATGAAAAACTACTAAGTACGACGTTAAACCTCAAGTATTCATTCATTCGTTAAGAATGTATTGTTTGAAATTAACATTAATCAACCTGTATAACGTGAAGTATTTACGACAGCGTTAGTATATTGTATTCTGTTTTTTTGAATGCATGACGTGATAATGAACACTGACCCGACCCTGTTCCACCTTCTCATTTTGCTGGTGTTGACTGCCATCGGATTGATATTATGGAAAAGCCAAAACCTTATGGTTTTCTGAATGAATTCTGTGTTACGGATTGATCATTGAAATAGACAGTGATCAACACGTAGCATTAAGATCGCTTTGATGTCAAAAGGCAGATCTAACGTATTGTGTTCCCTTTGTCAAATAATCGTTGAAAAAAAAAAAATTGATTTATGATGCATATCTGGATATACTTACCCAAGTGTTGTGTCCTCCAATTACAAATACTGATTGTCACAAGACTCATATTGCAGAAAGGCCAAAAACTCATTGTCACAAGACTGATATTGCAGAAAGGGCAAAAACTCACTGTTTAAAAGAACATTTCTCAGCATGCTGAAGTTATTTTAAGTTCTACATTTTTGGAAAATGACTTGATAGACGTGAGGATGAGGTCGTAGCCATCCATGTCTGATTCGTCTTGTTTCTCGCTGAACAGGACTGGCAGCCATGGATTTGTCTGGGAAGGCCGACGAAGTCAGCAGCGAAGTACAACAGGGGAACCCCACATGTACCTCACAGGAAGCTGACTTCGGGAGGCCAGCGTTTTGGCCTTCGCATCGAGCTGAGGAACGACAGCGGTTTGACTGCTTGATATTGAACCCTCTCATCTCCAGGTCGACAGCCAGACACGTGAAAGCGGCGGTGAAGCTGTTCGAAAGGTGGATCTGGGTTGGTTCCATGAAGGACAATCGCAACGTAGAGCATATTCCTCCGGAGGAACTTGACGCCTACCTTGTTGACTTCTTCGGTAACATCCAGAAACCATCTGGCCAGGATTACACACCGTCTTCATTGAAGAATGTCCGATCCTGTCTAGAACTGTACCTCAAGGAACAGGGCTACGGCAGTTCCATCACCAAATCGCAGTGCTTTGTGAATAGCCAGCAAGCATTCAAGCGCAGGAAGCACAAACTGGAAAGAGTTCATATCCAACAGCCTCGATGATGAATTCAGATGTACATGCAAATTGTGTCAAATGCTCGTCATGAATTCACATGAATATATTCATCAGTTGCGCCCAGTGCTGGTCTTCGCAGCTCGGTACTTCAAACCCAGGAAACTGCCACTTGAAGGAACACAACAACAATAGTAGTACTTCAGCATAGTTACTCTACATTTACCAAGTCATATTTAATTCCTATTCTCTCAGCAACTACAATAGGTGACTACCATGTATTAGACCAAACCTGTGACCTTGCTGATGTACCTGTGAGTTTCAAACACTTACCACTCGTTCTTGTTCGCTCAGCAACTTGTGATGGTTATTAATTATGTGGGTTTTTGGTTTGCCTCATTTGCTGAAAACAGCAGTACATTTTCGGCTGTAGTCTTTATACTTTTTTATATGCATATATTTTCAATACCCCTCCTTGACACTGTATTGTAGCCAAGAAAGTGTAAACTTTTAACAGAAGAAAATTCATGGTGCTATCTGGTAGAACGGACAGTGATGGAGGTTTGTTGAAATTTAATTGATACATTTTTTAAGATATCCCGTCTGTAGAGTGGTTTTTTTTGTATTAATCAAACCTACATCAGTCTATTCGAATGTCATTTCTTTCTGTTCCTGTTCTTTTGTGCTTGCACTGTTGTGATTCTTTGCTGTTGTAATTTGTGTTATCTAACTATTTGTTTTAGCTGAACATATCACAGTATCCTCATGCGTATATTTCTATTATAACCTTAACATAGCTGAGTATATTTTACATACTGTTGAAAACAATGCTTGGTGCGATTCTTGCAAGGTCATTTTATTGATATCTTATGGCCTGGGTCAAAATAGCTGGTGAATACATAAACATGCATTGTGCCATTACTATTCGTTATCTATTATTTTAAACATTGAATAAATAATCTACTCATGACAAAAGTTTGTCTTTCGAATTATTTGTTTTGTCTTTTCATTGTGTCTGTTATATGCGTCATCGTTGAGACTGTCACATGACCGAAGAAAATATCGTTGTCTTTTTATTTTCGTCCAACAGAATTCATGACTACAAATGCGACATTCGGAGGAAGTCAGTCAGTCATGCGTCGCGTTATCCAGAAAGAGGGGCATGGTGTAGGTAAACACGACAGCCTCCAGTGCGTCAAAGACAGATTTTCGATGGGTACCCGGTCCTTGTCCACCAAGCAGCAAATCCGTGGAGCTGTTGTGAACTTTGAAAAGTGGCTCAGGGTGAGCGATTTTCGTGACGAGAGACGGATCGATGAAATACCTCCGGAGACTCTGGACGAATATCTGGCCGTGTATTTCGGCGATTTGAAGAAAGTGTCCGGCGAAGAGTATTCCATTGGGTCCCTCAAAAGCCTTCGCTCGTGTATAGAGCACTATCTAAAGGAAGTGGGATATCCCATCTCCATCATTGGTGATCAGAAATTCGTGAGGAGCCAAGAGGTTTTCAAGCAGAAGTTATCGAAATTGAAATAACTGTGTGCCAAAATGACTTCTAAATTCCGGAAAACTAGAAATCTGATTTAGTTCCTTTCTATATGCTTTTAACCGTGACCCCCAGGGCTTATGATTATTAAAGGGTTATTGAAATTTGGGGTGTGCAGAACTAGCTGCATTCCATGTGAGTGGAATCCGAGAATATTGCTCATTAATGATAGTCACCGCTATGATCTCAGGGAGAAGACTTGTGCTATGAGATGCTAGGAAAGCTGATCGATGGGGCTGCTTGCTCAAAAGTATGTAAAAATTAGCTTTAACAT
This sequence comes from Liolophura sinensis, assembly GCF_032854445.1. Classification (NCBI taxonomy): domain Eukaryota; kingdom Metazoa; phylum Mollusca; class Polyplacophora; order Chitonida; family Chitonidae; genus Liolophura; species Liolophura sinensis. Next base: position 7,604,510 of record NC_088297.1, on the reverse strand, counting down.
GGATTAAATATAGCACGATGACACTGGTGTTTGGACATGAATATCAGTGACGTTTCATTTTTATCAACGTTTGAACTGATCCTTTCTGTTGTTATTTGTGGAGGTAAATTTCGTGTGCAAAAAGAGCCTTCGTTGTTTCAAAAATTATGATAGACATTGTTTTAGCCTTCTTCATCTGGGAACTGACTTTACTATGTTGTTCAGACTGAACGTTGACTTGATTTCTTGATTTTTTTCAGCCCTGCCATATGATTAGTATGCCGAAGATTTGCTATTTATAATGTGTACTCATTGAAATAAGGTATTACAACCAATAGCCATTTATGCTAACAGGAAATTGTAGGTGTCACATTGTAACAGTGCGATGTCTTTATTGTGGCTAATTTGGCAAATCCTCGAAATGCCGTAGCGACAACACACTATGTTGGGTTTCAAACATCAAACAGCTATAAGGGTATATGTTGTCTGTTTGAATGATAAGAACTGGCATTTGCGTCAACTGGTAATTTTTAATAAATTACATGCGTACTGATACATGGAAAAGGAATGAAAACGTAAGGAATGTAAGAAAAGCAAACTGGAAAAGAGCTAACGCTGTCGAATAGGTGACATAAAACATAAAATGGCCATAAAACACAATTCAGAAAACTAAATACCGTCAAATATGTAAAATGTCATCTGGCTGAACAAAACCCTATTCATCTAGCGCCAGTTAATGACCGCTGGACCTTTCTGACAGCATGAAAAAGGCTCACCTCATTGCATCTGGAATTCGAGGGAAATAGCTCGTGAGTGATTTTATGGCGCGTATTTTAAAGTTTTACATGGAGGTAGAAATCAAACTACACAAGCATTTTATCCCATTTTTAAAAAAAAAAAAAATAACCCCTTTGTGAAATGGAGTTACAAGGCGACCAAAGAGTTGTCAGTGTGAAATGAAATTTGTGAAACAGATTTTAACCTCCCCATTTTATAGAGACATTTGGTAATAGGGGAATTCTCATTTTGAGACTTTCCCCGTCCTATCTCGTGAACTTTAGAGCGATTAAAGCGTCGACGAGGTATCCAAACGTATAAATTACAGCTTCGAGTATAGTTTGACCAGGTATTTATCTGACTGAGGATCACACGCCGTCAGTAATATATTATACTAGTATGTTGTTTGGGAATTCGTTTTGGTATTTCAGAAAGCTTTCATTTAGCGTGCGGTGTCTGGCCTCCGCTCTTGGATATTACTTATGTGGAACATCCTTTTATGATATCTGTGCACACATAACAAACCTATTGTATGCTGGAATTCTGCCCCTGTTTTCATCCAAGGAAGACATCATTTTTTCTGGTTCTCGTCCTACAGGGGAGAATAAGAACAACCAGGTTCCAGGGAAAGTCATGGCAACCTTGCCTCTGAGAAGGGCACATTTGAAAGCCGGTGAGCAAGAAAGGTTCAGCTTTGGTCGGGCATACTGTTCAACAATACACCACGTGAAGAGAGCTGTGAATCAGTTTGAGAAGTGGCTGAAGGAAGGAGACCATCGAGAAAACAGACGAATGGAAGACATTCCTCCGGACAATCTGGATCATTATCTCGCACAGTACTTTAAGACTATACAGAAACAGTCAGGAAAAGACTACACCGCCGCAACATTCAAGAGCATTCGATCTTGTCTGGAGCACTACCTGAAAGAAAAGAAATACCCATTTTCCATCATAAGTTCTGTCCAGTTCAGGAGGAGCCAAGACGCTTTCAAGGAAAGGAAAAATGAAATATTACGACTATCAGCGGTTTGCGAATCAGTTAGATCTAAGCAGAGTGCAGAAGATAGATTGCTCCTTGAATAATGTACTGTAGGTGTGTGTTGTCAAAGATGTTAAAGGTTGCCAACACATGTATGCCGATAAAAGGCGGCTGGTTGGCAAACATTCTCACAAATTGCATAAATAAACATGACCCATAGATGACTAATGCTTCATCTAGCTAACGTGATCTATTGGTTATATGTTTACGTCCATAGCATTGTCTGCTCAAGTGGACTTTTATATTTGATTTAGCCGACAGCGTCTATGGCCAGGGTGTCATTAATTATTTAAAACCTACGGTCCATATAAGAAAACATAATTCTGAAACATTTCTGTAAACAGTTATCTAGATTGCCTACTGTATACATTTTTCTAGATTACATATTTGAAACATATTAATTGTTTTTCGATTACTATTGGTGGTCCGTGCTATTTTGGCTGGTTTTAAAATGTTCGTCTATTTTTGATTGATTTTGGGTGTTGTCTTTATCACATTGAAAACCATGACTTCCTTCCGGTATGCGCACGTTCTGGCCAAAAAGGCTGTAATATTGTCGATGTGGCGTTAACTGCAAGCTATTTTTATTCATTCTTCTAGGCTAGAGAAACTTGTCGTTTAATTCTCTTGCGCACGTCGAGCAATATGTGAAGGCATATACATATCTACAAGTCATGCAATAAAATACCTGTCTCTACTCTAGATTTCACCTATTAAGACGTTATTTTGAGTGTAAGCGTTTCAGCTTTTAAAATATAAAATGAATAAATTAGATGACACACAATACATTATAGTGCAAACGAACAAGAAACTGATGTTTTATAAATGTGAAGTTTCTAAATAAATATGTACTTTGTCCATCTCCGCGGGATCTAAATGATTGGGTGAAGCTCATATTTGAGAAATTGTAGCAAGCCTGTACGTTTTAATATCTCTTGTCTACAATTGGAGTACAAAAGCCGTAGCAACCACAGTAGCCTGATAGTTGGCAAATGGTCACACGTATCGGATAAAACGCGGGGTTTGACAATTTACCTCGCTCAGGGTTTCATGCAAGTTTTGCAGTAACAACTTGGTGCAAAGTACTACGTCATCTCACCTGTCGCGATTCACATTGCGCATTGACATAAACTTGACTTTTAACATACATTGATAAAAACGTATTTGTGCAGGTGAAACCAGATTTGTGCTGCGATGACCTGACGATGCTCTACGGATAGCTTACCCTTCATTATAGTAGCGAAGTTAAGTACACCGCTTTACAGTGACACGGTTAGCTCAGTGTAAAGGTATGGATCTGAAACTTCTTCCCTAGATGTTATACAACTGGTTCTTTATTATGAGGTATGACCTGGCGTTTTTTTTTTTTTTGTTTTTTTTTTACCTGCGCGATATTGTCTAGGATCATATTCACTTCGATATTGATCTGGTATGTGGATTTCTGCGGTGATTACTGTCTTTATCAGATACGACTCAGTATTTGTGTCTCGAGATCATCATGTGCGTTTTCGTTTTATTTTTCGTCATTCCGAAGACAATCTTATGTTTTCTAAGAGAACATCATAGCTTTCACTTTCTTGTCCGCAGCAGGTCTCGTAGGTGGAATCGAATGCGTCAGACTGCAGCATTCCACTTCGGAGGACATACACCGTGGTCCAAGAAGAAGAAGCTCCATTCATGGAACGGAGACTTATAGCCGGAGATTTGACGTTTGTGGAAGACCCGATTCCACGAACAGACACGTCAGATTAGCCGTTGTGCAGTTCGAACACTGGCTTAAGGAAGGGAAGCACGGGGATCGTAGGCACATAGAGGATATTTCCCCGGAAACGCTTGACGGGTACCTTGCTGAGTACTTCAGCATTGTACGCAAACAGTCCGGAGAAGATTATTCCGTCGCTTCTTTCAGCAGTCTTAGGTCTTGTATAGAGATTTACCTGAAGCAAGTGAATTACCCGTGTTCAATCACAGGATCGATTGAGTTTACCAAAAGCCAAATGGCTTTTAAAAGTAGAAAAATGTTGACTATGCAATATACGACGAATTCCGGGTCTTCCACTACTGGGTGAAGAAGGCAGGATGATAAGGGCCTTTCAGTGTTCACCTGATATGTAAAGTTACCTGTTGGTAGTAGGGTCTGGAGCTTTACATCGGCCACCAAGTTTTTTTAAGATGATGTCGCCATAGAGCTTAGCTGACATATTGGCTTGTGGTGTGTCATATATTAATGGAAAATTACAGTACATCACGGGATTTTAAAAATGAGTGGTTGAGGATCGTTTTTGTAAGGCACATTAATAGGTTTTGACTGTGTTAAACACGACCGGTAACACCGTAGGGTCAGTTTTAGAACACCTCTTTGTATTTTACTTATTGCGTTGTTTGCATTCTTTTGTTCACATTTGATTTTCTGGTAAACAAAGACACTAGAAGTTGTTTTAAGTTTCTTTCATGTGTCTATCGACTTTGCTGTCATGCATACATTGCTTTAACATAAGGACACATTTGTACTTAAACTTCACATAGTTTTACCTGTTTCGTGCGTAGTACAACTACCAATATTGTATCACACACTGCGTTGATGTCTTTGTGTTTAAGTTATTCATAACCAACCTACACTTAGAGTTTGTTGTAAAATATTTCATCAAGGAATTTCGTTAGTATGCCAAATAGAATAGGTGAATTAGAAAGTTGAAGATGAAGTTATGCGATCTGGGAAGCCCTATGTGAAGCAAAGCAACTATTGCCGTGCATCGAGGGACAGAGTTTAGTGAAGAACGCTGTTCGCCAAAAATACTGAGATGCTGAAGTTTCGAAAGTTTTGGTCATTCCTAGATGTATGATTGTTCTAACGTACGACGTCATACTGTTTTGCATTCCAATCGATTATTCAAGTCCATTATACCTACAAGGCCATTCTGATAATTTCAAAAAAATCCCTTTCTGGTACTCTTCCACGTTTTTCATGGTATGTGACGCTGTCAGTGCTGGGCTTTCATTTCGCTCCTGTTGGAAATAGTTCCATTAGCTTTCTTCACTTTCTGCAGAAATAATCACACCTGTTATATACCTGCATACATCATGTGTGTACAGTTTACCCGCGTCTTTTTTCATTAATAATGCAGTCAGACCTTAAAACAATTTAGCTTGGCCGTAAGTCCCTTATAGCTGTCCCAGCGTTTGTCAGTACCACAACATTCATATGTTTCCATTGTTTGTTCCGCATGATTGGGCTTCTCGTTGGATTAAAGCAAGTTTTTCCTTAAGAATACTTTCGTTAAACTCTATTGTTGGGGCTGGGGAACTTCGATATACATACGTGGTTTTATAAAATAAAAAGCAGTGAAGTTTCAGTACCTTAAGACAGAATTTGTACCATTCATCGACTATGGCACTGTCATCGTTACTCTGTTTTTACCCTTATTTGTATTGGTAATAATGAATGCACAAGTGCTCAGATAAATACAAGAGGTTTCTGTATTCATTTCTTTAGCGAAGTTGACATATGGTGGACCAGGTACATTGCAACATACTTCTGGACTAAGTGATTATGTACTGTTTTATCAGTGTTTGAACTCTCAGCGGTTTAGAGGACAGCATGTAAGCAAATTTACTTATGCGGTACTTACGTTTAGGATTCAAATGAGGCAGAGATTTAGACGCCTGAGATATTTTTCTATTTTATCATGCCTGTATATGGCGGCTTATATACCTTTTTGATCAAGAAAGTCTTGTGTGACTCCTAGCATCTCACTTTCTGTTCTCAGCAGAATTCCCTGGTAGAGTCAATTACGCGAGAACTTCTAAGCCGAAGGGTGGTTTCTCAGAAGGAGTGTCTAGCAGCCGTGACACTAATATGGACAGCCAAAGGTTTGGCATGAAAGGGAGGCCTTGCTCCAGTATAAGAAATGTCAAAGCCGCTGTCTTACACTTTGAAAGCTGGCTGAAAGAAGGACGTTATCGAGACGATAGACACATAGAGGATATACCTCCGAATGCACTTGACGAGTACCTTGCTGAATACTTCAGAGGAGTACAAAAACATTCGGGAGAAGATTACACTATAGCCTCTTTCCAAAGCCTACGATCCTGTATGAAACATCACTTGAAACTGAAGAACTATCCTTTGTCGATTACAAATTCTGTGGAGTTCATGAAAAGCCAGAAAGCTTATAGGCTAAGAAAATTCATGATCATGAAAAACTCATGAATCATGAATGTACACAGATAGCTGGTGACTGGATCCTTCGTTTATATTGGCAGCTGGCTACGTTACGTGCGGTCCACATGCTGATATAGGAACACTATTAAATCAGCTTAGCTGTACATGTACTTGGTTGGCACAAATTACATGTCAGGATATTGCCGAAGTGTTTTCTTGGTACAGCCGGTTTTATCAGAAATCTGTAAACTTAACAGACAGTATTTATATTTGTTAATGCTGGTAGCTAATGTCACGCTTTGAATTCCAGCTACGGTAGCGCACTACCTATAGCTTTGAAAGGTTAATCGACCCGGTGTCTGTATACCGAGAGATTGAGGTATCTGGTGGGCATCACTGAGACTGGGCTTTCAACGAAGGCTGCGAGAAAACAGAAATTTTGTTTGTCTCCTAAATGTGCATGTACTTGTTATTTTTATTCATTTCCTTCCATTTAGGATTTTAAATTACACTAGAGCTTTGTTCACTGTTCATATAAGTACGAAATGCAGACGTTTTGGTGTGGAAAATAGTCTTCTGAATGGAAAGTTTGTTGTGAAATTTTTTTAAACTTTAATGTGGTTTCCGCGGAATTTATTCTAGTTTTATAGCATTCATATTGTCTAAGAAGGGTTTAAATGACATTTTTGTGATAGTAACTAGTTACATGTGGCATATAGGAAATAAACTGACCCCCTGGTCAGTTTGCGTGCCAGTTAGACTGAAGTTATTTTTGTTTATACATGTACTTGTCCGGTTGGCTGAATTTTAAAAGTTGTGCTGGCCACTTCAAATGGCATATTGAAAGAATGAATGTTCCTGGTTGAACGTTATTTCGGCTATATTACAACCATTTCCTAAAGAGAAAAATAACGTACTGAGAACACCGTTTCAATACTAACGTAACATACGCCGGTTCATGTATTTTTTTTTTTTCATTTTCTTTTTCTCATTGGTTACATGCTTTGGATTCCTTAGCATAGACCAGTGGGTGGAACGTAGTGCAATAGACAGTTCTACGATGCCATCATTTGAACCCCCACAACTTCCTTATGCTATGGCAGTCAGGTTGTTCGTCTGTACGTTATCATTTGTACTCAGTCGCTTCTTCGCAAAGGAAGAGGCATGCAATTTTAACAATTACTGGCAAATGTCATTAACACCTCGCGGAGATATGAATGTGACATTTGTCATTGACTCGGTATTTTTTTTTGCAGACTTAGTGCCATTCTGATTTTAATCCATAATACATTATTTGGTTGCAATCGTATTACAGCATTTGGTAATTATTTTAATTACTTTTGGCCAAGGTAATTATCACCTTTATAGAGACATTTGAATGCGTTGCCTTTTGGGCCCTTTGCAGATTATGATTAAAAAAAAATTCGAGCATCTTGATCCACATTACCATACAAGGTATAATATTATCTCGGCTCGAGAATGCCTATATACATTACTGTATATTTTGCACGGTGAGATAACCACAATCTTTTTCCTCTGAGCTTAGATTAAAGCCGTTGAGATATTGTAATTTTTATATCTTTTTATCTATTTGTTTTCTTTTTTTCCGGTAAATCACAACGATAGATTATATGTTATACCGAAGAGTAATCTGGAACTGGGGGCTTGGGTCATTTAATAGGTCACGCTTGGTAGCGTGTAAAATGCATGGAGAGGTACTCCGCTAGGTATATGCTAAAATCGTCAATGATGAAGTAACAAATATTCCGACATAGATTCAGTTTACATTGACTTGTAAACCTACTATAGACCGAACAAAAGCAGTGCTAGCCATCTTTCGGATGTTGCATATTTCCTTGTGGCTATAGTGAGCGGTGCATGTGCCTTGAGTCAGACATGATACCCTTTATTTCCTGTTTTCAGCAGAATTCCTTGGTAGAGTCGGTTACCTCAGATCTGAAGGTTCCAATACGACTAACGCACAGGGCGGTGCTATCAGGGAAAGGCTGAGCAGCCGTGGGAGAGATGACCGACAGAGATTTGACATAGCAGGAAGGCCTGGCTCTACCACGGTACATGTCCGCTCAGCTGTGGTTCATTTTGAGAACTGGCTGAAAGAAGGGCATCGTCGAGACAACAGATATATAGAAGATATACCTCCAAAGATACTTGACGAGTACCTTGTTGAGTACTTCAGCGTTGTGCGTAAAGTTTCCGGAGAAGATTACTCAATCGGGTCTTTCAAAAGCCTTCGGTCGTGTATGGAACTGTACTTGAAGCAGAAAGAGTACCCCTTTTCAATTACTAGTTCACATGAGTTCCTGAAAAGTCAAAAGGCTTTCAAGCTAAGGAAAATAGCGATTAAACAATCGTCATTATAGACTGGGTCAACCATGACCCAGTTTTATCTCTCGCAGTGATTCTTGTATTCATTGGTGACGTTGAGATGGCAATCTTCTTGCAGGACTTGAGCAAGAAGCTTTCACGAGAGAGTGTCATGGTGGCACATCCATGTGGTATATGTATTGTAGACATAATGTTGAAAACGAGATGCGAACTTGTTGACGATATTCATTGATGATGCAGTTAACCCTTGCCGGAAATTAAAGTTAAATATGAATACTAAATTTACTCTAATTCTGTTCGAGAAAAAGACGCTGATTAATCATTATTATGTTTCATAATTTTGTGTTAGGTTAGTATTGATGGATTCAGGCAATTTCGCCGTTCGTTTTACTGTATTGTAGATGTATGTTTACATGATCTGGTGGTTCATGAATAAACATTTTGGTCATCATGTAAATGATATACACGGTGTGCGGCGAATACAGTTATAGTGATTAAGAACTTCCATGAACGTTTTCACATGGGTCGAAAGTCTGATTTCTAAAGCATGAATAAGTTCCATCGTTTAGGATTGCGTTAATGCAGTAATCAAAAAAGTGTAGTTTCTTTAAGGAAAGTGAAGACTGTACTGGCTCGCTTCCTTCCTTAGGCCTAACATAAAATAACCTTATTTATTAGAACAGGGTTTAGCTCATGCTGGCTTCCTCACCGCCCGTATGTGGGAAGGTCTCTCAGCAACCTGCAGGTGGTCGTCGGTTTCCGATCACACGACAATGTTTATTTATATCGGTCATAATCCTAACCTCTAACAAGGTCTGGGAAGCCTGGCTATTCCTGATCTTATACTGCTCTTGGACTATTGGTCGCTCTGTGGGTGAAGGTCTGTGCGTGACGAGTGAAAAAACCCGTTAGTAGTCTACTCCTCCTTGCTACAATCCATCAAACTCACAGACGTCGCTTGATAAGTGAACACTTGTAAAGTATTAAGCAGCAATCCAATACCACCTGTACCACGCACAGTCGAGTGCTTTATTACCACTTAAAACACCAATGGGTGTGGTGACACGTTATACCGAGATATGCCATTCCAGGACACTAACAACTTCACGTAAAAATTACACTCCTGTGGGCGAGAGAGTTGAGTATCAGCCTCGTCTTAGGCATAGTGCTCAAGCCAGTATTTGGGCATAGCTGCCCGTGTGGTCGAAGGAGACATCGTTGGTGATGTACAGTTGGTAAACATCAACGTGGCTGATGTAACAGATGAGCCATGTGAGTTGACCACTGCCAAAAATCCATGTTCAAGAAACGTTAGGAGTATATTTGCTTGTGCAATTTCTAGACACATTACAATTCCTATGTTTACATGGTCCTAATAACGGTTAACCTTCAGTGAACATAGAGGATTTTCATTTCTAATCAACAGAAAATCATGTTGAAATTCAGAGCACAAAATGGTTCCATTGTGCACAAATCTCTGAAGTGAGAATCAGGGACATGAGACTTTCTCAGATAGCTACAGGTTAATTTTGCTATGGCGAGGAGATCTCGTTCCACTAGAAGACGACTCAGAGCAGCAAGTTTTCACTCTGAACAAGCCTCATGGCTGGAAAAAGAGCTGCATCGAGATAGTCACATAGTTGAATGAATTCCTCTGGATACACTTGACGAGTGCTCACTACAACCCGGTATAGCTGGAGTGAACTGTTGGAAGGATTTCAGTAGGGAGCCCCACGTAAAATTGAACAATAGCTGGATGAGCAATACAGTTGCCTTCTTCCTGGTATTCCGGACGTGGCTTTCTAGTGAGTAAGCATTATAAATATACATGAATTGGGACTGGCTTGCTACAAGGATACATTTGTGAAATTGTATCAAAATGAAGTTGGAAGAGACTTTAAACCCTAAGGACAGAAACGGAGGTTTGGTCTCGTCATTAGGTCTAGGGTTATTAGGTAGGTGTGAAGGCTCAGTCTGACCATTTTGCTGCAAGAAAAGACCGTTATTTCATTTGTATTGCTATTGACATTTCCAAATAAGCGAGATGTACATGTGTGCTTTGTAATAATTACGTTTATGTCCCACGTTTGTGTCAAAACAAAAAAGAAAAAAACTGGAAATCACAATTTCAAGTTTAGTAAAAAAAATGGTTTTTGACAGAATATCGTTATTTCAGGGGTCATACATTAACCTGGATGTACATGCTGGTGTCGGGGGGGGGGGGGGGAGGGGAACATTAACCCGGAGTTGCAAATGTCCACGCGAAGTTATACATTTACCCGGAGTTGCAGATGTCCATGTGGGGTTATGCATTAACCCGAGTTGCAGATATCCATGTGGGTCATGCATTAACCCGGAGTTGCAGATATCCATGTGGGTCATGCATTAACTCGGAGTTGCAGATATCAATGTGGCTCATGCATTAACCCGGAGTTGCAGATGTCCATGTGGGGTCATACATTAACCGGGAGTTGTAGATGATCATGTGGCGTCATCCATTAACCCGGAGTTGCAGATGTCGATGCGGGGTCATAATTAACCTGGAGTTGCAGATGTCGATGCGCGGTCATGCATTAATCAGGAATTGATATCAATGCATTACTATAGACTTTTCATGTTTGTTAATACTAAATAGTACTTACAATAGGTGCTGTATTAAAGATTGGTGACGGTTGGTGTACTGAACAGTCGACATCGCTTTGTGCCAGGGTAATGCATTGTATTTTAGTTGAGTTAGGTTAAAGGGTGGTCCCGACGAACATTCTATAACCACTTTTCTTTTATCCTGTACAGGATATCTCACGACCGACCAGCTGTTCTTGGGGAGGGGCAACATAGATATAATTTCTTCCTCAGCTGTGACAGCGGTCCAGCCGCGACTCGTATCCCAGAGGAAGCTCACAAAAACGTCTCAGTCCATGTCTAGTTCTCTTCTGCGCCACATCAGAGGCACCGCGAAGAATTTTCATCAGTGGCTTACGTGCCGAGAACCTGGAGAATATCGCCAAATGCAGGAGTTGCCGCCGGCAGAGCTTGACGCCTACCTAGCGGAATACTTTTCCACTGTGAAGCAGAGCTCCGGGAATGAGTTCTGCTATTCCACATTCGGGAAAATTCGCTATAACCTGGACCATTACTTGAGAATGCACAATTACTCGTACTCTTTGAGCAAGTCCAATGTTTTCGTGCAAAGTCGAATTGCCTTTAATAGAAAGAGAGATCAGCTGTCACAGATATGAGCCGCTTATGGCGGACGCTGTTTCGCTACTGTGTTAGACACACAGAAGTATGAATAAGGTATGTCGCTCATAAGTGAAACAATTTGCCCCCTGGGGATTTAACAGTGTATTATGTGGTGATGCAAACGGTATTTTCAGGATGTGTGGAAGTGATTTTTTAAGACAAATCTTGTTGATTGTTTCAGCTTCATTTCATATTAATTTATATATTTTTTTCAGTTTTTAGTTATACCTTTTGCTAAGTTTGTCTGCATCTTTGAATCTGCAATCATTACTTAATTTTAGTTTGTCCCTAAAGTAATGCACAAATAATACAGCAGCAAATGATAAAGCAGTAATTTTTTCTTCCTTCTGTGTTAAGTGAGAACCAGTATCGATTTTTTTCAGGTTTGTGTCTTTTTGTCACCTCTTCAAGCTTGCAAATAATTTTGTTATTTTGCTTCACTCCATTAGTTACTTTTGGCATTACTTGACACCAGTTTTCTCTGTGTCCCATAGATAAATGCATTGGTTTCCTGTTGAAAGGAATTGAATTTGTCAAATTTCTGATCGTTATTTCCTCATATGTGCTCATTGCATCTGTTTTTTTTATAATGAAACATGACCAGAAAAAAAACATAATTATATTGAATTGTGATTAGAGCCCTGGTTAGCCCAAGTTGCCCTTCACTGACAGTAGCGTTTTTTTATACATATTTTGTCGCATAATTATGAAACTTTACATTTCTTTCTGTACCTTTCTGCATGTATATGTACACATCTTGTTTATAAAATCTTTACACACCTCCGGTATAAAGCAGTTTTACAGGGAATTTTCCTGTATTACGTTCTTGTTGCGAGCTGTGAAGTTTTGACGCAATAAATTATATTTTTAACTCACATCAACTAGTTCTATTTTAGTACATTTTCGGTGAACTTTCAGGACATTTGGCAAGGATAACTCTATGGGATGTTGCTTAGCTTAGATGAGCTTTCAAGAAACATCGACTGTCGTGAGCGACCACTGGTTCTTGTAGAATAGATGAACAGACATCGATTCAAGTGAATGTATACACCGTAACATTGCATCGTTCCAATCTCGAGGCTTTGTTGTGTGTACTAGGGAAGATTCCTATGCAACATTGTCTTGTATGGTGCATGTTAGGTGGTGTAAGATTTAACAGTGCGTCGTCGCAGGAGAACCAGTCTCTTTTACAAGCAGTTATTCACACACACACACTTCTTGGAATTCTTGCGAATTAATAACACACATGCATTTCTATCATCACTGGTTTTGATATGAAACAATGGGTTTACAAGTATGGTTATAGAGTGAGCAGTGTTGAATCAGTGGTTGAAATTTGAAAATTTGAAAGTTGAAAAAAAGTCATTTGGTATCTCCCAAAACGTTTTGCGTCAATATCGGGTGTATCCGCCGTGAGCGTGGATGGCAGCCTGAGCCTTTCTCCTCACACCATCTGTCAGACCCCTGATACTCGGAATTGGAAGTCGTTACCATTTCTCGTGCACGGCAGCTTTCATATGGGCCAGATCATATACAGGTACATCCTTTGCTTGCACACGACGACGAATCAGACCGAGTTGGAAGCTGCCAAATCGCCACAGTGAAAACCAGGGTGTGCATAATTAAGTTCTTTGTTTATATATGGCACTGTTCTGAAGCAGCTGTTCAACGTTGCTGTTACCGTTGTCAGTTCTCAGTCTCTTTATGGGTCTATTGTTGAGAATTGCGAGAGGCCCATTATAGGGGCATGAAAAATTGTGAAGAAATTGCCGGAAGTAGTTTCACCCAAGTAAGACGTGTCAGTGCACTTAACGAAGTAGACCATGTGTTCTGGTCAAATATTAGCTTCCTTTCGTGATGTTTTTCTTTATTGTCTTGTTGGGATTTATATGTCATGATAATGCATTGAATAAAAAGTTTAATTATGGTTGGAGTCGTGCTTTCATTTATTATTGGTTTGGTTTCGTGTCACGAAAGCTTATCGAATGCGCTTGCGCTGTTTTGAGGATCTTGACAGTAAATGTCACGAACCAGTCTGTACCTTGATTGCCTGTGGTAGCATATGTAGCAAATAAAATTACACCAAGGTAGCCTACATTCATGTATTTAACAGCTCCTAATAATATTTAGGCCTACCTTACGGGCTTTGTTACTAATATGATGAAAATAAAGAATGTGGAAGTTATTCTGTTAGACGGGAGGGAAGTTGGAGGTCACGTGACCACCCTTTCGTGTTGAAAACAAAATGGCCGCCCAATGTTAAAGCATTGGGAAAAAGGCAACTTTTAGGGAGGCTTAGTTGTACAACATAACACCACGAAAGCTGTGCAGAAAAACTGAGACTATCTGTACTGCTGAAAATTATACAAATCCAACGGATACATGGTCGCTGACAGCGATTCCAAAATAGGCATTTTCCTATGCAATAACGTTGGAAGGACCGTTTTCTTCACCTTTTACTAAGGAGGTCACGTGGTCTCGTGCTTCCTATCCGTATTACAGAATCAGACGGCGGGTATGCCATTTGACCTTGACCCCAGTGCTAGAGATAAGGGGCGTGCAGGCGTGAAGCGCTTAAAATGAGATGATCAGCTTCTAAGCTTAAAACAGAGCGTACTGAATATGAGTGAGGATTTGTGTGTACGACTAAATTAACGAAAGCTATAGCATACATGCGAGATTTAAAGTTTGCGTATGTGTGCACATGTTTATCTTTCGATTTTCTCGTCTACGCTCAATTAACTGCACACTTTCCAGGTGTATTGCTGGGGACCCAAAGTCGTGAAGTATTGAGTATTTTTTAAAAATGTGTACTGCGGAAGGCTCACCTAGCACTTCCTCTCTTGGAAAAGTAGAGAGCACCGACCTACCTCTGAAAATCGTCTGTAGCACCGCTTGACCCATTGAGCTACTGCCCAGTAGTCGATCTTCCTAATTGTGTGAATTCCAACAAACTTATTATACAAAGTTTTTCATGATCCGTTGGAGAATTTATCTATTACAGTAAATTGTGGAATGAGCCGTTAGTAATCGTTTGCTATATCTGATGACAATTTTATTTATCCTTGCCATATTTGTAGCTTTGGGATACAACTATACAATGTAAGCACCAGAACATGTATTGTATTAGGATATGTTGCCCTGATCTGTTGCCATATCTGGCAATAGTGCAAATATTGAAGATTTTCATGCTCACAGTAACCAGACAAATAGAAATGGTAACGACTTAGTTGAAAAAAAAATTGGGGGAAAATGTCTACAGTCTTACAGTATATCTTAATATGATATTCTGGTGCAATGCATTCTCTTTTAAAGTCATGTCATAATGAGGTGGGACAGGGTTCTCCATTACAGACAGAATAATTGATAAGCCCCTTTGGGGTGGAGAAGACCAATGAACTGTACTAGAAGACAACTGGTCAATAGTTACATGAAAAATAAAAATAGTAGAAGAGCAATAGACCCACTTCACAACCCATTTTGGGCTAAAGTTGGCTTTTCGTTACTTTAACGGGCGTTAAGGTAATGATGCATGTACTAAGAAACAGCGTGAATGTTTGATAGTAGCTGTATTCCACATCATCAATATCATCAATATTATCACTATCATCAATATCACAGCCACATCGTCACGAGACGAATATTATACATGTAGCTTTATAAATTAACGCTTCATGTGGGATTATTTCGGAGTATTGTATTGTATTGTATTGTATTTATTCACCATAAGTATATTTACAGTAAACATGTTTACAGAAAATAAAGCATGGCGGGAATAAGGTCACAAAGGGCTAGATCTGTCTCGAGGAAGTACAAGTATAAAAGATGGTACTGGTTTTAGGGGAATTATAATTAAATAATAACAGAGTAAACGTTTTACATATCTAAGAAAAACACAAAGCAGTGTTACGTGCCAAGCGAGATGCTGTGGTGCATGGCTATGAGATATTTATATGTTTGAAAATAACAGAATTGTTTCATCAAGTAATCTTTTATTTTGGACTTAAACAGAGAAGTGAGTGAATAGATTTGAGAGAAATCCGTAGCCTGTTCCATCCCCGGGGATCATATTTCGAATTGAGTAGAGAGACAGGTTGGAAGATTTGGCGGGGGGGGGGGGTCTAAATAGGGGTATTTTATAAGGGTCACATATATATATATATATATATATATATATATATATATATATATATATATATATATATATATATGAGCGATTAATAAAGAGGACTGGAGGATAGAGAATTTTACCGGTAAAATATTTAGAGATTTGAAGAGAAGGTCTGTGTGCTCGAGTCGATTAAATAGGGTTGGTGAACGATCTGCGCGTTTTTGTAACAGACTTCAGGGTCTGAGATGAGAGGGATAAATGTTACCCCATAAAACGCAAGCATAGTGTAAAAAAAGGGGAAATTAAGGAGTGATAAATTGTTAGTAGAGTTGGTTTGTTTATAAAGTGTTTACTATTGTTAATTGTGCCAATGTTGCGAGATACTGTTTTGCATATGTAATTGAAATGGGATGTCCAGGAAAGTTTGCTGTTAAACATAATACCCAAAACTTTAAATTCGGAAACATAATCTATAACTGACTTTGGCTGATTTGTATACTCTTGGCTGGTGCGTTTCCTGGCTGGTGCGTTTTCGGTGTACACTGCACGATGTTGTTGTTGTTGGTTATAGTCAAATCACCCGGTTCCACTGGAGCAGAATATTTCACAATTTACGGGAAAGTACTCGCAGAGATGTATAGATACATTTATCAGTCCCTGTGGCAGCAAAATCAATCCATTGACAGGCATACGTCAGCATATTTGACGGCGTAATACATTGTATGGCCCGACGCAGAGAGAGAGAGCTCACGCACACATCCTGCTACCACCCGCCATGTTGGATCCAGGTTTCAAAAAGGGGTAACTTGACCCAGGATTAAGTAGGAAAGAGCTCCCATATGCCCTTCTTTTAAAAGTATGCTGAGACAAACGAACCGATCTCTTATGGAAATAAAGATGTGGTCCATAATTGTGGGTCACTGGAATGACTGGCTGGGGTGAGACTCGAACGTATAAGTTTTCTTCAAACCTAAGGGTTAATATTACAAATAGGGAAAGCGTGCGTGCCAGATCTGAGGCATAGCTGAAGCCATTGTGTATGTTATAATGTTAAAAACGTAACCCATGTTTTATCAATTGAGAAAGTGACAGTAACCGTCTAGCTGATAAATGCGGGTTGTACCAAGTATACCTGAGAGATTGTCTCAAGATAAAACTGAAGGATAAAAACGGAAATATGCTTGGAAACCGAGTTTATTCCTATTGGGCTAAGGTCTTTGAATTGCTGAACATTATAGATGGAAATATATTTCTGTATTTCTGCAACTATATTAGAACTTTCTCATGTCAGTTTCCATTAGTGAGAAAAGTGTTTCAAAGGACAGGGGTCTGCTGTGTGAGGCATCCATGAAACCAGTTTGTCTGTAAACTGTAGATGGTATGAGATCATTTGGAGGTTGACCAGAAATGGTCTCTTTAACGAAAGAGTGTTTGTCTTTATGATGTTTGGCTCAATTTCTTTTCTGTCCTTAAGTTTTGCCGAGAATAAGGGGGCCGGTTCCAGTGTCTGTACGGGATGATTGCTGCCCTTATAATTTTTTTCCCAAAATTCCTATAAATCTCCTATTTTTTCGGTGTCATTTTCTAATATTTCTTTTGTTTTGTCCAAGTTGGTTAGGATCCATGATATGTATTAGGAACTGTACACGTAAGAAAGGTAATGCATCAAATGTAAGAGATTTTAGGAATAGGTCTATATCATTTACTTCATATATATTTACTGTTTATTCATTTATTTCATGGTGTTTTATGCCGTACAAAAGAATATTTGACTTATCCACGACGGCCAGTATTATGGTGGAAGAAAACTGGGCGGAACCCAGGACCATGAGCTTGGCTTCAACTCACATGTATCATTTACTAACTGGGCTACGTACACACAGTGGAAATGATTTGATGACAATAGCATCACTGTATTCAGAGACTTATCATGTGAAATCTGCAGAAGGGTTTTCCGTTGTCTTTGTAGGACTAGCTGACGCCCAACAAGGCTCTAGTCTCCTAACCTCTGAATGTGGCCGGATTGCTGGTGCGTCACAGTATTTGACGGACAACCTGACGATAGAAGTCGAGCCCCATTATACTGGCGACTCGAATGCGGGAGTTTTCAGTCACAAAAACGCCGCAGTAATTGCCAGGAGTTGCGGAAAGTCTTACTGTGACATTTGTGCGGTCAGTTTCAATCGGAAGTCCACGTATGCGGAACATTGCCGAATCAAGCATTCCGGGACGAAAACTCTATTCACTTGTACATGTGGGAAAATGTACGAGTGGCGACAGTCCTACTGGCGGCACATACAGAGTTGTCCTACTTACAAGAAGGAGTAACGGCCGTTTTATGGGCGCCACACATAGACTATAATAACTATGCCCGAATTACTGATTACCGTTCTACCTGCGTCACTTCCAAGAATGTGTGACGACATTATTTAAATAAAATCATTGTCTTCTGTTTGTAAACAAAAGTCAATATTATGGGGGTGATAAAACGTTAATATCAGTTTGGCAGAATGAGGCAGAATGGACTAATCTTTTGTGACTTTTTGTGAAATATCATCATATATAGGGAGGAAATTCAGAATTTTACTGAGTGAAAATAGTATCAGTAACAGAGGATAATCACCAGTTCAGTGCGGTGTTAAATAACTCTGCGATGTATTGGCAATCCGGTGTTAAGTTTAACCCACGTGTATGGAGGTGGGTTAAATGCCTTCCCCGTCTCTTATTCTCTAAAGGATTATTTATATATGTGTATGATCTGTCAAATAATTCATAACTTCAGCGAATTCGCAAGCCCTTCAAAGGGTATAGAGATGTATTGTTTTATTTTTTATAGTCTACAAAGGTTGGCTACGCTGCTTTTATGACGTCACATATAGACATATGAGTTCGTTAGCCATATAGTCAATAGTAGAGACCAGTGATAGATTTCCCCAAAACGACATATTAAAAACATAATATCGATATCATTGAGTTATGCATATACCCGCATATGCTCTCAAAGACCACAGAAACTTTTTATTAGTGTATAATTGTTACTAAGTCATTTTATCCGGTATGGAATATAAATGTACGCTGACGAAATCTAAGTATTGAGCGGTAGCGCTCTCTGTTAGCTGACGATTGTGGACATTGTAGTATGTCGCACTGGTATAAGACGACGTCATTTTATAAAAATAAAATACCTGTATATAAAATTAAACCTTGGTTTGAAGAAAAGAGATTTAAACTAAATTAATTTTAGTTGTGTATAAACCAGTATTTCAAACGATCAGCTCTGTGTCATCAGCTTATTTGCCAAGCTTATATCTGGTTGTGTTAAACATAACATGGTCACACAGACGTCCATAAAACTGCATAGTATCTCGTTTAAACATGCCTATGTTAAAATGCTTCATAAAAAATAAATTTAACTAAATACAGTGCCAATAACATGTCCACGTTTAGCTGTGGTTTCAGTGGCAGGTGTTTTGGCGTGATCCATGCTGCCAGATAGACCTACACGCAGGACTTCTCAGCGCCACGTCTTTCCACATACTGAAGAAATAATTGATGTTTGACTAATGTAACTTATTCGATATTGTTAGTTCCAAGAAGGCTAGTAATAAGTAAATATAAACATCCTGAAATTGGCAGATTAAACTACTGCGTTCTTTTTCCATCTTGAAACAGATCTACATTTATGCATTGCCAGGTATCAAATATTTATATATTTATTTATTTGATTGGTGGTTTTTAACGCCGTACTCAAGAATATTTCACTTATATGAGGGCATGCAGCATTATCGTGGGAGGAAACCGGGCAGAGCCCGGGGGAAACCCATAGGTGTCTAATAGGCTGGCATTTGAATGGCCAATCTCATATTTAAGTCGTGGGTCCACATGCACACTGTAAAGCCTATTCTTTTGAGTTGAATTGAAAGAAACTCCATTCAGGAAAAAACACGGCAACACTGATAATTTCTTTATTTATTTATTTATTAATTTGATTGGTGATTTACGCCGTACGCAAGAATATTTCACTTATACGACGGCGGTCAGCATTATGATGGAAACCGGGCAGAGCCCGGGGGAAACCCACGACCATCCGCAGGCTGCTGACAGACCTTCCCACGTACGGCCGGAGAGGAAGCCAGCATGAGCTGGACTTGAACTCACAGCGACGGCATTGGTGAGAGACTCCTGGGTCATTACGCTGCGCGAGCGCGCTAACCAACTGAGCCACGGAGGCCACCACTGATAATTTGCCCATTCTCATGAAAAGCAGATTAGAGAGTAGATCACACACATATTGAGAAAGCAGGGTTGTACCATAGAAACATATCGGTCACATCCTAGATTCAGAGGTACATGTACCGTACGTTGCATGGTAGTCAATTTTTGCCATGTTTTAATCTTACTTTTTAAGTGAGATTCGCTCTCCAACCATGAATGATGATGCCATGGTAAAACGTCTGTTTTTGTTTTCATTTTTTTCTTTAATACTTGGTTTCATTGACCCCTTTTCCGGTGAAAATCAGCTTTGAAAGCTTGAATTAGAGGTGGGCAATAATGATTAGATGTTGTTCAAGTAAATAAAATTGTTGTTATTGAATGCTTTTATCATGTAGCCAGACCCAAGCGATGCCAGAGAAGATGGTGAAAATTATTGTCAGTGTTCTTGTACAAAGTTTGAATGCATATAGACGTTTCGTGATGTAACGGCATTCTTCCCCAGGGGTTATGCCCCATAATTGTGTAACACATCAGTATACGAAAGCATGGTAGAAATATTTTTATGCTACGCTTTTGGAGTTGTTTTTTTTTGGGGGGGGGGGGGTAGGGGGGGGGGGTAATGCTCCAATATGGCGAGTTACAAAGTTAATGGTTCAATATTAAACCCTCTCTCCAGAATATGCGTTGTTTTCTTTTAAAATAATTAACTTCCTTGCCCTTTTTTGGAAATGGAGCACACTAATGTGCTACAGGCGTTATGAGGAGTGACCCCGAGTAAGAATGTAACATACAACATCTATACTCTTCCAAACTTATGTTCAACAAGTACATAAACAATAACTTTCCCAGTCTGCTTTGGCTTACTTTGATCCAGGCGACATGATGAAAGCAGTCCATAATAACTATTTAGCCATTTGGACAACGGGAGACAGTTTTAACCCACATCTAATGTGTGACTTGAAAGCTGATTTTACATTGGGAGGAAGATCAGAGAAGTTAAGCATTAAATAAACAAAGACAACACAGGTGGCACATCATTCACATGGTCAGAGAACGAAAAACTAAAAAAGATGACATATTGCAATTACCATAAACATATTTATCTATAATGTACCATATATCTAAATCTCCATTAAACGAGTAATATTCATTTGTGTTACAATCCAGCTTTCTCATTGTGCGAGAACCCCAGTCTACTTTTTCATAAGGAGAGGCAAATTACCAATAATGCCACATACCCTTCTTTATGGGCGAATCTTTCAATTGTAGACCTAATATTTTCTTATTTGTGAATATTATCTTCATGCGCTTTTGTTCATCAG
This sequence comes from Liolophura sinensis, assembly GCF_032854445.1. Lineage (NCBI taxonomy): Eukaryota > Metazoa > Mollusca > Polyplacophora > Chitonida > Chitonidae > Liolophura > Liolophura sinensis. The sequence goes on along the minus strand of NC_088297.1, from coordinate 7,583,316 downwards.
ATTGACAAGTTCAGTGATATAGTATCCCTTACAATGTAGCTCTGCTTCAAGATGGCTCATTACTTTAATCATGTGTGTTTAGGATATTTAATTATCAACCATCCTGGGAAAGACACTAACCCAATAGTTACAACATTTTAGTATAGTGCCCCACCCCCTCTCCCTCTAGATTCGCAAGTGACCCTATCTTAAGTGACTCTCCTTTCACAATAGCTGGTCCTAATTGAGGATTTTGGGTGGAGAGATCAAAACTGTACATTTTTCACCAGTTTCAAGTTTTGTTGGTTCTATGTTAAAACACAGTTTTAAAGTTAGGTCATTACGTAAAGTGAGTGACGTAACGGTGCAAAATGACGTCGTCGTTTTACGGCAACAATGGAGGTACATGGAATTCTGTTCTATCTTCATATATGGCAAGGTAGGCTATTCGCCCACCATTCAAACTGTGATTTGGTGGGGCCTCCGAGAATGGCTGGTGGCAAGTATTTTAGTTGAAATGGCATAAGGTAGTTGAGGATCTAGATGTAAGACAGATTTCAAATTTGGAAGCTTATTTGAAAAGACCAGGATAAAAGGTTATGTATTTTTGTGTCCATTTGAAGGGAATTTATATGAATAATTTATCTAAGTTGACAAACATCAACTTCGGCAGTAAGTGAGAAGGTCTCAGCAACTTGCGGATGGTCGTGGGTTTCCCTCGGGTTCTGCCCGGTTTCCACCCACCATAATGCTGGCCGCCGTCGTATAAGTGAAATATTTTTGAGTACGGCGTAAAACACCAATCAAATAAATAAATAAATAAATGTTTCAACGGTTCCGTGCGACCATTTGCCAGATACCACACTATCGTCGCCGCTGTGGTCTTACTGTCTGTGCCGTACGTCTTTAATTATGTTGTTATCATGTTTTTCACATTCTGTTGCCCAGAAAATATTTGTCACTGTCGTGACATGCATACACCATGCTTTATTAAGCGAGCCACATTTCTCGTAGTTTCACGCCTCAAAAACTCATCTTGCCTTACGTCATTGTCGCTGTCATTTAGCAAGAGAAGTGATTCGGAGTAGCCCTATTCGTGACTTAATGCATTGTGTTAGAATCAGTTTTAAGTAAATGTTAGGAGTGGTATCACCTAAAAGTGCTACATGTATTGAGCTGAAGTTTTAAACACATATAAAAGACAATGACGCGATGAGAATGTCCCATCAGGCGAGTTCTGAGTTTTACGGTCAAAATGCACAAGGTATTTCGCATTATCCTGTATATTTTCATGCATGTGGCCTCCTGTATTAAGCTTTCTACCTTGAACGCTATAGTACACAAGGGGTGCACTAGCTGGTCCCGGAGTTTGGTTTTGAACGCATCATATATTACGATGAATAAACCATACATCACTTTCGGCTTGTGCAGGTTCCACAGATGCCCGCACGTCTCTAAGACTGAGAGTAGACGGGGAACAATTTGGAAGACATCCAGCAGGGGACAGATTCAACCTCAAGGGGAAGCCTGTGTCTACGATCAGGTGTGTAAAGGGAGCGGTCATCCATTTTGAGCGTTGGCTATCCAGAGGACAGAACTCAGACAGCAGACACATGGAGGACATTCCTCCGAAAGAGCTGGACGAATATCTCTGTGATTACTTCGGGAAAGTCCGTAAGAAATCGGGTCTTGACTACACCTTACCGTCATATAGAAGCCTGCGATCTTGTCTGGAGCTCTATTTAAAAGCGAAAAACTATCCCCTGTCCATCACCGGCTCAAGGGAATTTTGCAGAAGTCAACGAGCTTTTCGACAAAGAACCAACGGTATGGTTTCAAACTTAGTGTTCGAGATGTTACCACCCCCTGGACCACCGTCTTGAGACCAGTACATATGTACTCTCCTTCCTCAACGCAGAGCTGACTCTTGAGCCATCCTCATGCTGCAAAAATGTCCATAGCTGCTTTCAAGCCTTAGTGCTCAGAGCAGTTCTACAACACTCTCTGTCTCACGGGCTTGCATTTACCCTGATTGTATTGAGAATGTAGGCCCCTACTCCTGACTCTGGTGTTGTGGTAATGAGTGGTGTTTTATCTGCCATGTAAGACGTGTTTTGATCTTTCGTACGAAGCCCCTTCAAGATTGTTTTCACAAATACATTCTTAATAAGTGCAGTAATGAACGTTTGTACATGTGTGATATGTGATAGACGTTAAAAACCCCAAGCACACATACATCAAAATAAGCGACACGTGTACCGATTACATAGGTTCGTTACAATGTGCTTGACTTAAGACCTTGTGGAATAGTATCTTCGAGTAATAGTTTTATAAACATGTGTATGCCTAAATCTTTTAAAAGACATGTATGGGACCTTAAATGTGCTGATATAGACCGTCTACGTAACTTACTGTCTGTCTCACCCTAGGATATATGTGACGTTTTCACTGATATAAATGACAAGGTGTATGCATGGTGAAATCTTTTTCTGTCATGCTGTAAGGAAGCTATCCCAAATAAAGAAATTACCGTGAGACCTCGCGACAAGCCCTGGGTGACCAATGATGTGCGATATAAGTTATGAATTCGAAATAGATGCTTTAAAAAGTATAAAAGATCTGAAAATGAAAAAGATAAATTTCGCTTCTATATAGCCAGAAGGGAGGCCAACACAGCCAAAAGAGAGGCCATTCGTCGCTATGCTTGCACGTCTAAAGACCAAACTATCTGACCCAAATCTAGATACTAAGACTTACTGGTCTTCAATGGAATCACTGTTGGGTTCTAAAGTTAAACCTCCAATACCACCACTACTTGTAAATGGTAAAAATGTGTCCAGTGATATTGATAAGGCCAATGCTTTCTGTGCATTCTTTGCATCACATTCTGACCTTCCATCTCCTGCCCCCGACTTGCCGGACTTCTCCTTTGTTACTACAACTCGTTTAAACAGTATACAAATAACTGAAAAGGAAGTTGGTCAGTGTCTCAGTTCGTTAAATACAAGGAAGGCATCAGGTCTGGATGGGATCAGTAATTTTATGTTGCAGAGTGCAGCAGGAAGTATAGTACCCTCGCGTACTAAACTATTTAACTCTTCATTACAAAACGGCGTCTTTCCGTCCGCGTGGAAAAGGTGCCGCGTTTGCCCAGTATTTAAAAAAGGTGATCGACATTGTATTTCTAACTACAGACCAGTATGTCTTCAACCATCGATATCCAAAGTATTTGAAAAAATCGTCCATAAACATTTATATCAATATCTTACGAAAAACAATATTCTTATTCCTCACAATGCAGGATTCAAAAGTGGTGATTCAACTATCTGTCAACGAACTAAAATCGTACATAATATTTATAAAGGTTTAGACAACGGTAATGATATGTGTTTGGTATTCTTGGATGTGAGCAAAGCCTTTGACAAGGTTTGGCACACAGGTTTACTATTTAAGTTGAGGCAGATGGGTATTGGAGGAATGTTACTGGCGTGGATAAATGATTACTTATCTGATCGATCAATCTCTGTTTGCCTCAACGGTAAAGAATCTAGCTCGAATCCTACGTACTCAGGAGTTCCCCAGGGCTCTGTACTTGGTCCTTTGTTGTTTCTTATCTTCATAAATGATATAAATACTAATATTGAATGTGGCATAAATATATTTGCTGACGACACATCCTTGTTAGAAGAAATTAAAGAACTACCAGTCTCAGAAACTAGACTGAACCGTGACCTTAACAAGTTAGCATCGTGGGCAAATCAATTGTGTGTCACATTCAATGCTCTTAAGACAGTTTATTTACTTGAATCATTAAAGGGAAATCCTTCTTATCCCAAACTGTATCTTAATGGCACGGAGGTGAAGAGCGTTCAGTCCCACAAACACATTGGGATCTTTTTACAACACAATGGGAAATGGGACGAACACATTGGAAACTTAGTTAATAAATGTAACAAAAAACTGAGTATTGTCAACCGATGTAAGAAATGCCTTACCCGAAAATGTTTGAAAACTCTATACTTCAGTCAAATAAGATCTACCATCGAATATGGTGACATCCTGTTTGACAATTGCGGTATAGTGTTGTCTCAAAAACTTGAAACAATTCAGCGAAGAGCTGCTCTTCTCTGTTCTGGGGGCCTACGTCGGACATCGTATAGTAAATTATTAAATGAACTAAGATGGAACGCTTTATGTGAGACGTAGATCCCACAGAATTCTTCTCTTCCATAAAATTATAAATGGGCTTTCGCCTCCTTATTTGAAAAAAATTACTACCATGCGGAAATGAAGCTGTCACCAGTACATACAATCTACGAAATAAGCACAACATCCGTCTTCCCAAAGGTCGTATCCACTTGTACATGTCGTCATTTATTCCCCAAACAATTAAAGATTGGAATTCAATACCTCTCCACTTTCGTCATGACTCTTTAGAAAAGCTTAAATCCTATCTCAAACCTAGTTTTGTTGACAGCATTACTATTTCCGTACTGTACGATTCTTTTGTAACATTTTCCTCGATACTGCATTGTAGGATGCGGATGGGACTGAGCGCTCTTCACGCAGACTTATTTACCAATGGCCTTTCAGATGACCAGTCTTGTCATAAATGTAATTACAAATGTGAAAATTCTCATCATTTTCTTATTGAATGTCCCGCATATGCCGCTCAAAGGAAGCAAATGTTCGACAGGTTTACTAAAACGATTTCTCCAAATGCTCACTTATCTATTTTCCTTCCGCATTGCCCAAAACATATCTCAAATATTTTACTTTTTGGATCAAATGACCTATCTCTTGAAGACAATAAAACCATATTCTGTTCTGTGCACAAATTCATTCAAGATACTCGAAGATTTATCCATCGTACTCACCAAGTAGTTCAAACAAGCTCCTTTTAAGGTACAAAGTGCTAAGACTGAAACCCATTCTTAAATCTGTTATATAATCGGTACTTAATGAAGTATATGAGGGTGTGCAGTATTGGACGCCTATGTGTATTGTAAATATGTTATTCTTCACTATCAAGTTTTGATTATATAAATGTATGATGTATATAAGTTTGAGGAGACCCCCTAGTGACCCATGGGTTGTGGGATATCCTCAGTAAACAAATAAAGAATTAAATTAAATATGCGTGCTCTGGTTAATGTTTATCGCGTTAAGGACACTTGAATAAATAACCTACAGGATCGGATGAACTCTTCGACAATGACACATTGTTTTTATTCCTGACTCCCTTAAGTTATATTTCACTACATTAATCATTTCCCTGTTGACAGATAGTCGTAGACTAAATCACTCATACAGTCTAGCAGGCGTGATGTATGTTAGAACTGCAAAGTATAACATAGGTTTATAACTTTGCATCGCTTTACTTGAAGATAATATGATTTGGAAAAGACACAATTTTTGATTATCCGAAAAATGTTCAGTTGTACGAAAGCAAGCTGGAAAACAAATTCCATAACACGTATTATGTACACCATTACCATTACGAGACGATTCCAGCCAATATTCCATAACACGTATTATGTACACCATTACCATTACGAGACGATTCCAGCCAATATTCCATAACACGTATTATGTACACCATTACCATTACGAGACAATTCCAGCCAATATTCCATAACACGTATTATGTACACCATTACCATTACGAGACGATTCCAGCCAATATTCCATAACACGTATTATGTACACCATTACCATTACGAGACAATTCCAGCCAATATTCCATAACACGTATTATGTACACCATTACCATTACGAGACAATTCCAGCCAATATTCCATAACACGTATTATGTACACCATTACCATTACGAGACGATTCCAGCCAATATTCCATAACACGTATTATGTACACCATTACCATTACGAGACGATTCCAGCCAATATTCCATAACACGTATTATGTACACCATTACCATTACGAGGCAATTCCAGCCAATATTCCATAACACGTATTATGTACACCATTACCATTACGATACAATTCCAGTTAATATTCCATAACACGTATTATGTACACCATTACCATTACGAGACAATTCCAGCCAATATTCCATAACACGTATTATGTACACCATTACTATTACGAGACAATTCCAGCCAATATTCCATAACACGTATTATGTACACCATTACCATTACGAGACGATTCCAGCCAATATTCCATAACACGTATTATGTACACCATTACCATTACGAGACGATTCCAGCCAATATTCCATAACACGTATTATGTACACCATTACCATTACGAGGCAATTCCAGCCAATATTCCATAACACGTATTATGTACACCATTACCATTACGATACAATTCCAGTTAATATTCCATAACACGTATTATGTACACCATTACCATTACGAGACGATTCCAGCCAATATTCCATAACACGTATTATGTACACCATTACGATTACGAGACAATTCCAGACATTTTGTGGGGTATATTACAGGTGCGCTCTCTTTCAAGTTATTGTTTTTTTTGGGGCATTTTACTGAAAAATTCTCATTGACATTTAGTTGGTTATTTTGTCACTGACATCAGTAAAACTCCATGTCTGAAAATTGATGATATTCGTTCATTACAAGCGCCTGGTCAAAGAAAACTGCAGCTTCAAAGTGTTTGGTGCTGTAGCATTCATTGCATAGTATGCAGGGGTTCGTGCTATGACTAAGGTGTAACGCCATGTCAAACGTGGGTACAATGAAGACATATCGCTACATTTCGTGTCTTAAAAAAAACGTGTACCCTGTCTGTAAATTGGGCCCTGGCCTTTACCTTAGCTCGAGACTGGGAAATAGATCATACCCTAATTAACAGAACGAATGAAATACGCTGAACAACACCAAAGATGCCGTTTTAAATTATTGTTTATTAAAGTTAACATGGCGCGTGCGCGTATGTAAAGGGGATGAAGTAGGGTAAGCAAGGTGAGCATTTTCATGTTATGACAAACAGAATTGGTTAGGGTACATCTGCATGGCCCTACCCACAAACCCGTAGTACGGACATCATTACACACGAACAGGTCACTGGTAACCATGAACGTCCTGACTGTACCTCCATCGGGAACAGCCCAGTGTGGAATAAGCACGGTCACAATTACTAGTAATACTCTGGGTCGGATCATACAAAAGACTATAAAAATAGTACTTGCTAAGAGCTAAGAGCAAAGAAACATGACTGGTTGACACGGTGTCAGTATGAAGTGACTGGGTGGGGTGTCATGTCTGGTGTCTTCGGCATGATACTTTTGTGACTGTAGCGCATTGGCAGCGTGGACTCGCTTTTTCACAGGAGGACACAATATATGTACATACACATCATGACTCCTCGTCGTCACACGACTGAAAATTTGTTAAGTACGACGTTAAACCCCAAGCATGCATATATACCTACATACATGTATACTAGTAATATTTGTACCATATTGTCACCTTTGTTTACCCAGTGTGAGCCACCATACAACGTACTATAGGACCAGTGACATGGAGACACCTGGTACATGTATAATTCTTGCGTTAGTAGCACGGAGGCTATGACGTCATCCAAACGGGGGGAACAACTCTCCTAAAACAGTGCAATTATCCCCCCACCCCCCAACCCCCACCCCCACCCTTACTCAGTGGATGCCTGCTAAATATATGAAATTCAGGTTTTTTTGTCCCAGAATTTTTTTTTCCATATATGGACACTACTGAACACAGAATGTTATGTGGGGAAGTGCTAACTGTTTAATGCCAGCTTAATTACATTTAAATTTGGAGCAATTGGTGAGGCAAAAATCTTTGTGATGAAGGGAAGCGTGAGACACGACAGTATTGGTTTTTTGTCTTACATGCGTGCGTTTGTCCTAGTCGTTTAACGCTGTCAACAGCAAATCAAACCGAAACGGACAAGACACAGTGGCCTACACACGTCGTACAGGTCTAATGAATAGTATACGCATGTGTACTTAGACACTTATAGGTATACATGTACTTACATATATTCTTATTCTATAGCCCTTTTTTCAATAGCCCTTATTCTATAGCCCTTTTTTCAATAGATCGTACCTGATAAGAAAGTGTGAGGCAATTGTAGAGCCTACAACACGGCCACTAACCAAGTATTCTTTATATCAACAGTTCTACAGTTTGCCTTTGCAAGAATACAAGATGCTACCAGAAAAAGATATGCACGGTATAACTGATAAGCTGAACAAAAGTAACATTTAAACTGTCGCTTGCAGTCAACTATATCTATTAAACCTCAAGTACACTGGTTATGACTATATTAGTTTCGTTGTTTCCCGCCTACAAACAGCTGTTGCAATTTGAATGAGTTTTATTTTGCGTATATTTCAACCTGAAGACGTTTTGTATCTTTCTACTTGAAGAACGTCTTCTACATGAGCGCTTTTTTTTTTGGGGGGGGGGGGGATGAATTGCATTTTCTTCCCAACTCTATCGTTTTGTTCCTCGTTTCGAAATCAAAAACCAAATATAGGAATCTTCTGTATTTGTTCATATTTTCTTATATTTATCCCACATTATTACATTGACAGTAGTATTTTCTTACTTTTATCCTTATGGCTTATGCTAGCTTTTAAAGTATTTACAACCCCATGATCTTTGCAGATGTGTTATCTTGTGTTTTGTTCTCTTTTCCTCTGGAAAACTGCCGACTCCTGGAAAGTTACATATTAACTGTCAGTATGTGAGACTGTGCCACCGATATTACGAACGCCGAAGACGACATACTGTCGCCAAAGAAGAGTGAAATCGGAGGAATTTACAAAGTCGCTGCCTAAAGCGTGGCTATATAACCCACGGTTTCGGTTACGTATCTATGAAAATGCTATGCCAGTGCTGGAAGTATTAGGCGTACACATAAAGGTAGTATTGAAATATTGGAAATTAAAATTATTTCATCAGTCGTATGCTGTGGTTTCTTCATTGGCACTTTGATTGTTTGTATTTTGTTTTTATTTTACCTACAGATCCTGAGACCGTTCCGAATGCTGGCACAACAGGAAATCCAGTGATACCCCATATGAGCCAGCGTTCTCAATCACAGAATGCAACGGCACAAAGAAGACATCTTACAGGCCGATCGGTAGCTTTGCGGACTTTTGAACCGGCTAGCTGTCGAACATGTCTTATATGCGGTATTGTCTTTACGAGAAAATCCACGTACACGACCCACTATAGGATAAAACATTCCTCTAACAGCACACAACACGTCTGTCGATGTGGACGAATATTTCGGTGGAAACAATCGTATGTGCGGCACTGTAACTCCTGTGAGTATCACACAGCGAGATAAAATCGCGAACACGTCAACATTTGTTACTGTGGCCGAATCTTTCAATGGAAGAAAGCGTATGTACGGTCCTGCAGTCCCTGTGAATATCACACAGCGAGATAAGACCACGAGAACAACAGTTGTTGCTGTGGACGAATATTTCCTTGAAAACAATAGCATGTGCCGCTTATCCAGTACTGGTACCACAGATTCAGCGAGAACTAAAGCTATCTTACAACAGTTTTCATGTTAAGAAGTTGTATGTTTGATATAGTACTAAAACTCCTGTATCATAGAGATACGCGCGCTGATAGGTGAAGAATTGTCACTTAGTACAAATGTTTTCATGCAAAAGTCGTTTACACCTAGAAATGTGGCTCTGTAATTGTTTCGGAAGTCCACAAAGGGTTACAGGGTATGTATCTTGGAAATTTCTTGTAAGTAGAAATCAGGTTTTACAGTTAGATTTGTGTCTTAAGGGGTAGATTCGTGTTCACGTATGAGTGGTATAATAACACTTCACGTTGAGAAACAGGGCTTCACACTACATGGACTGTGTCGCGAAATTTGCTCGTACGGACCAACGATTCCATGGATCCATGGGTTAAAAAAAAAGTCGGTATGCTCACATTTGTCACATTGTACTAGCATTGTACATGGATATATTACAGGTACTTCGGCTTCTCTAATCACCACATGATGGGGAAAGAGCAGTGGACAGATTGTTACTCGAACAAGGCCGTGGACGAGCATTTCCATGAAACAGTCGTATTTGTAAGCCTTCTATCATATGTTTCACGGTGATGGATCTCACATTGTCGCTCTGACTTTTCAAACTATCGTTATTTTGACCATTAGGCATTTCGCGATGACGATGGATTTTATTCATTGGACTGCTTCTGTTAACCTTTTCCCGGATTCTGCCCGGTTTCCTCCCACCATAATACTTATCAAATATTAATGAAACAAATAAATAAATAAATTAACGTTCTATTTCTTTAATCCGATGCATCAATTTGGACTGAAATAAGCTGCATACGGATTACATGATCATGACACGGAAAGCCGATAGCGAAAGGAGAAGAAATTTAAATGGTCACCAAGTCGTAGCGTGTGTCAGAGGACAGATGTCGATAGTATTGCTGATTGTTTTACGCCTTCTGTTCAGGTTGCTTTCTTGGCTATTCTTTCACTTTTCCGGTCATCCAGGGTAGCTATAGGGACGAATCAGACAGGGGTACATTCATGCCTATGCACAGCGATAGACACTCTGCAATGCCATACTATGATTGGCAATTTTTTATAAGATGTTTTTGCATTAGATCTCTGTGGCAGACATGTTTTTATTGAACCAACCCAGTGACATATCAAACCAAGGAGTGCTGTGCGGCGGTAACCTCAACACACTGATTTTTTTCAAGGGAAATGAATCTAAAAATAATGAAAAAGTATCGACCTCGTTTGTTTCACTTTTTTTTTAGCTCAATCATTTTCAACAAATTCTAATTTATACCTGTCGCTGCTGTTGATTTTCTTCTTCCCCAATCCCCCATCGATGACAGGCTGTTATTGCTTAGATAATTTTTCTTAAGGAAGCCTGTTTGGAGATGAAAAGCTTTTTATTCTGTCGGGAAGAAATTCTTCTGTGTCTCAGAGTTATCAGGTTTTTTTTTTCTGTGAGCAGATCTTCGGGACGAATTCCTGACAGGACAACTTAGTAGCACTGAAATTAACTCTAATATTGGCTTTCTGTGCTTTTCGTTTAATGTTGAAAAAAGAATTTTGGATAGACTGAAGTAGGAAAGCTAAAAGATTAATTCTACACTGACCCAATTACGTATGTGAAAAGAGGAATTTTTCTTTTAAACTTCGAGAGAACGCATATTTCATCTCACAACCGGATGTACAATTTTCTGCCTTGCCTTTCTTATAACTCTAAATGCTGTTTATAACTGCTACACTTCGATTAACAGCACCTAGTTTTTTCTGCGTCATTTTGTTGGATTGGTATTGCTTTTTCGATAGCAATGACCGGCGTTGTAGAACCAGTAGCACATCGTAACCACTGATAGCTAGCTCAGACATCACCGACATTAATGACTCATTAATCATTCACACTGTTGCATAAAACATCATTGATGTCAGTACAAAAAAAATCCGTGTTCGTTTTTTTGCTTCAGCGAGATGAAGGACAATGACGAGCGGTTATTCCAAAGATACACTGCGAAACACTAATAACTCAACTTTATAATGGTTATAGGAAGTTATTTATCTTACAGCTTTGACTTTAGAGGGCTAGTTATAAGCCATTTCCTAATCAGCGGAAAGTTATATGAAATAGGCCAATTACTGAACTACCCAGTACCAGTAAATTTTTGTTGTAGCTAGTCGTCTAGTGATTTAGGAATGGCATAACTTCAATACAAGACTGTTTATAATATAATGGCATCGGGGCACTCTTGTTTGAGGGATGCGAAATATACAACTTTCAGATAAAGACGCACAACGCCCATGAGGCTAAGCATTCTCTTGTTTCTGTCCATTGTCTCACAAATTAGAACTCATTAACCTGACATGCGCAGAGTAAATTGCTATTTTATTATTTTGGATCTACTAGATGTTCCGTTCAAGTATACTAATTGTAGGTCTAAAAATATGTTCACCTCTTCAAATCCTTTAGATTGTTTTGAATGAAGATCTGTTTTCATTTTGCCATGGAATGTTGTATATTTGGTCCTGTCTAGGCTTCTGTAACAGTTTGAATTCCACTCGCAGTTGCATTATCACTTCTTTTATTAGTCTAAGGGGATTGTAAATGCCAAAGAAACATATAACGTCTTGAAATTGTTGTACACTAAAAATGCAATTTGTCTTACAGCATACCAGTGTGGTCGTGGGTCCAGGGTGGTTAATTGTCATTCAGAACGCCGAAAGCAGTGTTAATAATTAATGTTTATTTTTTCACAGCGCAATGTATACTTGTGTTTAATGAAATAAGCAGCACGATTAAAGGCTTTTTGTTTTGAAGTAGGAAAATGATGCCTTCGGGGAAAACAGTGGGAAGAGATTTGGAAATGCTTTGAGGACAACGTTTATGTAGGCCTTGCATGAATTCATCACAACTTACTTACTGTTGACTCACGTTGCCATATTTAGTGTTAAAGAAAGCTTTGCTGTATAGCCATTTTGCACACGTAAGCCATTGTGCACACGTAAGCCATTATACACACGTAAGTCATTGTGCACACGTAAACCATTGTGCACACGTAAGCCATTGTACACACGTAAACCATTATACACACTTAAGTCATTGTGCACACGTAAACCATCGTGCACACGGAAGAGGTTTTAAAGCTTTAAGGGATAAATGAGAGACTGAATGAAGGATTTCCTAAAGTCGGAGAGTGGAGTTCGATTAAACCTCAAGGATATTACCATTTTAACAACATAGGACACAGTTAAATTGAGAAATAAGTTTCAGTTGATTGCTTCATTAGCCCCTTTCTAAGTAATATGCATGGAAAAATATTCCTGAAATGCTCACCCAAAATCCGAGATAGAATTTTATTCTATTCACTCGTTTCTATGTTTTTTTTCATGGGACATTACTTTTTTTTTGCTTACAAAGCTTGGGTTTCATTTTTTTTAACAAACAGGCTTTCTTGGATTTCTTGGAAAGGCATGGTTTTCTCCTAAGTTCTAAATGTCAATCACCCACGAAATAATTTCAGTAAAACTAACAATCAAAAAGTAGTGTCGCCTCCACATAAGGTTCAGTTGCTTTGCTCTAACTTTCTGTCCTCATGTCGATATTTTCATTCACTTGACGATCAAAGGCTAGTGTAATCAGTGACAGTTTGCGCTACGTGGAGAAGTGAGTTCACATGTTCATTATTATGATAGATTCCACTATGAATCAAAATGAGTATACCATTTTTTTTAAATGATGGCTGATATACTCACTGCGTATATACTCACCGCGGTAACTGCGGTGAGTAGGGGAAGTGTCCATTGTTTGGACGAGACCGCAAGCGCCTATTGTTCGGCCGTGTAAAAACATTCACTACGTATACTACGTGATATATGTAGTCGACATCTCGACATTTTTGTGTAGTAAAATTTGACAGATGTATTACAGCTAACCTTCTGAGCGTATTTCCCCACATTTCTTGTATGCTGTAGGCAAGAAGAAAGGTTATTTGCTGTCACCATGTTGTGAAAAAGAGGCTGCGTGAAACCGCTATAACGAGAGATAACGAGAGATTCCTCCACGGATTTTCCCGGTGACCAAAACTTGTTTGCCTTCATGGTAAGAAGGCCCAATCAGCTGTAAAATAAACATGTTCTATATATAATGAGCATAAGGCGAGGGTTCTTAGAGGTTTTTCCAGTAAATAATTTCATTTTCCACTCTTCGACTTTTGCAGTTGGCTATGTATTTCACTTAAGTCGATTGCCCAGGGTACTGCCGTTACGGTCACTTCACATATCAGAGCTTCCAGAGCTTCAGTTCTAGATATTTATGTTAGGTATCTGTTTGGTTTGAAGATGAATTCAGCAGTAAGTCACTTGAAAGTGGCAGTAAGCCAATGAATACCATAGAAATGCCGGTCAATAAAACCAAGGATAAAACATACCACATATCACGTTAACTTGCGTGAAAGATTTCTTTCTTCACATTGATAATGAAGATCTTCTCCTACTGCTGTTGCTGCTTGTTTTCGTCCAGAGATAAGGTGTGTTTGTTTTCTGTGGAAACGGCAAGCTAAGCGTTCGCCTGTGATGCAGCGAACGATATAGTGTAAATTGACATGCGTGGTAGTAACTACCGCTGAGGCGAGAGGATGCACGTCTGCCAGTTAATGAAAATTACTGTATTCTGTATGTGCACGAACTTTATGTGGCATGTATAATGGGGAACAACTTCTTACCCGTTTTATTTGTGGTTTCATAATGCTATCAACTGCGTATCATTGTTTTAGTTGATCGAAGGTTGTCACATTAGAAATATCCGCACGGGCCTTGATGGTTTCGCCTGCTGACTACGTCTTTATGACTTTAGACCGATTAGGTCGGATGTTAGAATGCCATGCAGCATTCGCTGTTTCCGCCAGAAGATTTGACAGGTACCCTGATGATATAGTCTATGTAACGAAGTGAAAAAAAAATAACAGCATTTGATCAATGTAGATTGTAATGTGGAGGATAAGCACATTCAAGTATTTCTGGGCTTGTTACATCAAAAGAAGGCGATTGTTGTGGAGAGTTCTGAATGATTGTGTGCCGTCAGATTTTGACCTGTACAGAAAAGCGTCAGTGCAAAGAGACAAGTCGCGAACTTATATAATACTAAAAGAAACAGATGTAATCGCTTTTTGTCGAATAAAACAGGGGGATCTGCACCCCCACCCCTCCTCCTTTGTTGACCGTCAGGTATAGGTCACACAGCTCTCTCTTCCGCTCATTTTGAACATCCGCTTGCCTGTCCAGAGTAGTTCATGCTATTGGTGTCATTACCAAGTACACGAGTACACAAAGATCAACATGTCCACAATCAAAACGAATGCGACTTTCGTCCAGACGACTCCACGTGACATGGCAGTGGCGGAGGATGCGTCTGCGAATCGGACATCCGTCTTGAACACAAACTGTTTTTCCATGGCGGTCGAGACCAGCGAGTCCATTCCTTTGCCCTTTGTTTCCATGAAATGGACGCTGTCATAGTTCGGGTATTCAACGTTCATAAAGGCCAAAGGGGCTTGCAGTTCCCACCTAAACACGTCTTTTTCAGCTGTGGGATACAGGACAGCCCGTACCCTTTCTCCCAGAGTGAGCTGTAGTTTCTTTGTGGACTCATTGATGAACACTTTCACATCGCCAAGTAATCTATGACCATACACACCAACGTACTCCGACAGGTTGCGCTGGGAGCCTAACTCCGGAAATGTGCCATGGGGGAGATCTTTAGGGGGTTTAGAAATCCATGGTTTGGGATATACACACGCTGTTTTTGTGTTAAGCCATGGGTTTTCGCCCAGCATCATGTCGGCCATGAAAGCCACTATCAGTTCCCTTGGTATGCCTCCGCCTTCTATCTTACCATTTGTACTGACAAATATCCCAACGTCAGAGTTCGGAAAAAGCCATAATGTTGCAGTATAGGCAAACAGTTCACCCCAATGCTGCACTAGTTTTCTACCTGGAAGGACATATATACATATATATATTCTTAGTATATGGAATAAAATAAAATGGTAACTGATCTTAACAAAACTTGAACAATACATTATTTTATAGATGTCACAAAAAATATCCTTAAGATTAATTCTTGTACACTGTGGTACGACTAATAAAATTAAAAAATGGATCTATGATTATAGGTTAACGCTACGTTGGCAATATTTCAGCCATATCGTGACGAAATTAAAAAAAATAAATGAGCTGCAAAAACTTTGTTTTTGCTTGATTATTTATTTGTGCTTGCAGTACTAGTACATCTGAAGGAGACGTCTTGTTCCATCTTTACCTTATACTTTTACGCGTACTTATTTGCGACAGGCTCAGATGGTTAAAGGGCTTTGATCCTTGATCAATGAAGTCGGGTGCTCGATAATATTTATTTATTTGATTTATTTGCTTGGTTTTTTTACGCCATACTCAAGAATATTATAATCATACTGCGGCGGCCAGCATTATGGTGGATGGAAATCAGGCAGAACCCGGGAGAAACCCATGACCATTGAGAGGTTGCTGGAAGACCTTTCCACGTACGGCCGTAGAGGACGCGAGCCTAAGCCAGCATGGGCGACCACATTGGTGAGGCTACTGCGCCATTACCCTGTGCTAGCGCGCTAACCAACTGAGTCACTGCTCGAAAAAAAACTCTTGCTGCTTCCACTGCAGGTGGAGTCAGGAGGTTTGTCAGGACAGTAGTGAATGTCGGTGGTATACTGTAAGTGAGGGGGTTTGTCAGGACAGTAGTGAATGTAGGTAGTATACTGTAGTCAGGAGGTTTGTCAGGACAGTAGTGAATGTCGGTTGGTATACTGTAAGTGAGGAGGTTTGTCAGGATAGTAGTGAATGTAGGTGGTATACTGTAAGTGAGGAGGTTTGTCAGGACAGTAGTGAATGTCGGTGGTATACTGTAGGTCAGGAGTTTTTTCAGGACAGTAGTGAATGTCGGTGGTATACTGTAAGTGAAAAGGTTTGTCAGGACAGTAGTGACTGTCGGTGGTATACTGTAGGTCAGGGGTTTTTTCAGGACAGTAGTGAATGTCGGTGGTATACTGTAAGTGAGGAGGTTTGTCAGGATAGTAGTGAATGTTGGTGGTATACTGTAAGTGAGGGGGGTTGTCAGGACAGTAGTGAATGTCGGTGGTATACTGTAAGTGAGGGGGGTTGTCAGGACAATAGTGAATGTCGGTGGTATACTGTAAGTGGGGAGGTTTGTCAGGACAGTAGTGAATGTCGGTAGTATACTGTAGGTCAGCAGTTTTTTCAGGACAGTAGTGAATGTCGGTGGTATACTGTAAGTGAGGAGGTTTGTCAGGATAGTAGTGAATGTAGGTGGTATACTGTAAGTGAGGAGGTTTGTCAGGACAGTAGTGACTGTAGGTGGTATACTGTAGGTAAGGAGTTTTTTCAGGACAGTAGTGAATATCGGTGGTATACTGTAAGTGGGGAGGTTTGTCAGGACAGTAGTGAATGTCGGTGGTATACTGTAAGTGAGGGGGGTTGTCAGGACAATAGTGAATATCGGTGGTATACTGTAAGTGAGGAGGTTTGTCAGGACAGTAGTGAATGTCGGTGGTATACTGTAGGTCAGCAGTTTTTTCAGGACAGTAGTGAATGTCGGTGGTACACTGTAAGTGAGGAGGTTTGTCAGGATAGTAGTGATTGTCGGTGGTATACTGTAAGTGGGGAGGTTTGTCAGGACAGTAGTGAATGTCGGTGGTATACTGTAGGTCAGCAGTTTTTTCAGGACAGTAGTGAATGTCGGTGGTATACTGTAAGTGAGGAGGTTTGTCAGGATAGTAGTGAATGTAGGTGGTATACTGTAAGTGAGGAGGTTTGTCAGGACAGTAGTGACTGTCGGTGGTATACTGTAGGTCAGGAGTTTTTTCAGGACAGTAGTGAATGTCGGTGGTATACTGTAAGTGGGGAGGTTTGTCAGGACAGTAGTGACTGTCGGTGGTATACTGTAGGTCAGGAGTTTTTTCAGGACAGTAGTGAATGTCGGTGGTATACTGTAGGTGAGGAGGTTTGTCAGGACAGTAGTGAATGTCGGTGGTATACTGTAGGTCAGCAGTTTTTTAAGGACAGTAGTAAATGTCGGTGGTATACTGTAAGTGAGGAGGTTTGTCAGGACAGTAGTGAATGTCGGTGGTATATTGTAAGTGGGGAGGTTTGTCAGGACAGTAGTGAATGTCGGTGGTATACTGTAAGTGAGGAGGTTTGTCAGAACAGTAGTGAATGTCGGTGGTATACTGTAGGTCAGCAGTTTTTTCAGGACAGTAGTGAATGTCGGTGGTATACTGTAAGTGAGGAGGATTGTCAGGACAGTAGTGAATGTCGGTGGTATACTGTAAGTGAGGGGGGTTGTCAGGACAGTAGTGAATGTCGGTGGTATACTGTAGGTCAGGAGTTTTTTCAGGACAGTAGTGAATGTCGGTGGTATACTGTAAGTGAGGAGGTTTGTCAGGACAGTAGTGACTGTCGGTGGTATACTGTAGGTCAGGGGTTTTTTCAGGACAGTAGTGAATGTCGGTGGTATACTGTAAGTGAGGAGGTTTGTCAGGATAGTAGTGAATGTTGGTGGTATACTGTAAGTGAGGGGGGTTGTCAGGACAGTAGTGAATGTCGGTGGTATACTGTAAGTGAGGGGGGTTGTCAGGACAATAGTGAATGTCGGTGGTATACTGTAAGTGGGGAGGTTTGTCAGGACAGTAGTGAATGTCGGTAGTATACTGTAGGTCAACAGTTTTTTCAGGACAGTAGTGAATGTCGGTGGTATACTGTAAGTGAGGAGGTTTGTCAGGATAGTAGTGAATGTAGGTGGTATACTGTAAGTGAGGAGGTTTGTCAGGACAGTAGTGACTGTAGGTGGTATACTGTAGGTAAGGAGTTTTTTCAGGACAGTAGTGAATATCGGTGGTATACTGTAAGTGGGGAGGTTTGTCAGGACAGTAGTGAATGTCGGTGGTAGACTGTAAGTGAGGGGGGTTGTCAGGACAATAGTGAATATCGGTGGTATACTGTAAGTGAGGAGGTTTGTCAGGACAGTAGTGAATGTCGGTGGTATACTGTAGGTCAGCAGTTTTTTCAGGACAGTAGTGAATGTCGGTGGTATACTGTAAGTGAGGAGGTTTGTCAGGATAGTAGTGATTGTCGGTGGTATACTGTAAGTGGGGAGGTTTGTCAGGACAGTAGTGAATGTCGGTGGTATACTGTAGGTCAGCAGTTTTTTCAGGACAGTAGTGAATGTCGGTGGTATACTGTAAGTGAGGAGGTTTGTCAGGATAGTAGTGAATGTCGGTGGTATACTGTAAGTGAGGAGGTTTGTCAGGACAGTAATGACTGTCGATGGTATACTGTAGGTCAGGAGTTTTTTCAGGACAGTAGTGAATGTCGGTGGTATACTGTAAGTGGGGAGGTTTGTCAGGACAGTAGTGACTGTCGGTGGTATACTGTAGGTCAGGAGTTTTTTCAGGACAGTAGTGAATGTCGGTGGTATACTGTAGGTGAGCAGGTTTGTCAGGACAGTAGTGAATGTCGGTGGTATACTGTAGGTCAGCAGTTTTTTCAGGACAGTAGTGAATGTCGGTGGTATACTGTAAGTGAGGAGGTTTGTCAGGACAGTAGTGAATGTCGGTGGTATATTGTAAGTGGGGAGGTTTGTCAGGACAGTAGTGAATGTCGGTGGTATACTGTAAGTGAGGAGGTTTGTCAGAACAGTAGTGAATGTCGGTGGTATACTGTAGGTCAGGAGTTTTTTCAGGACAGTAGTGAATGTCGGTGGTATACTGTAAGTGAGGAGGATTGTCAGGACAGTAGTGAATGTCGGTGGTATACTGTAAGTGAGGGGGGTTGTCAGGACAGTAGTGAATGTCGGTGGTATACTGTAGGTCAGGAGTTTTTTCAGGACAGTAGTGAATGTCGGTGGTATACTGTAAGTGAGGAGGTTCGCCAGGACAGTAGTGAATGTCGGTGGTATACTGTAGGTCAGGAGTTTTTTCAGGACAGTAGTGAATGTCGGTGGTATACTGTAGGTCAGCAGTTTTTTCAGGACAGTAGTGAATGTCGGTGGTATACTGTAAGTGGGGAGGTTTGTCAGGACAGTAGTGAATGTCGGTGGTATACTGTAAGTGAGGAGGTTTGTCAGGACAGTAGTGATTGCCGGTGGTATACTGTAGGTCAGGAGTTTTTTCAGGACAGTAGTGAATGTCGGTGGTATTCTGTAAGCTGGGAGGTTTGTCAGGACAGTAGTGAATGTCGGTGGTATACTGTAGGTCAGGAGTTTTTTCAGGACAGTAGTGAATGTCGGTGGAATACTGTAAGTGGGGAGGTTTGTCAGGACAGTAGTGAATGTCGGTGGTATACTGTAAGTGAGGAGGTTTGTCAGGATAGCAGTGAATGTCGGTGGTATACTGTAAGTGGGGAGATTTGTCAGGACAGTAGTGACTGTCGGTGGTATACTGTAGGTCAGGAGTTTTTTTCAGGACAGTAGTGAATGTCGGTGGTATACTGTAAGTGGGGAGGTTTGTCAGGACAGTAGTGATTGCCGGTGGTATACTGTGGGTCAGGAGTTTTTTCAGGACAGTAGTGAATGTCGGTGGTATACTGTAAGTGGGGAGGTTTGTCAGGACAGTAGTGACTGTCGGTGGTATACTGTAGGTCAGGAGTTTTTTCAGGACAGTAGTGAATGTCGGTGGTATACTGTAAGTGAGGGGGGTTGTCAGGACAGTAGTGACTGTCGGTGGTATACTGTAGGTCAGGAGTTTTTTTCAGGACAGTAGTGAATGTCGGTCGTATACTGTAAGTGGGGAGGTTTGTCAGGACAGTAGTGACTGTCGGTGGTATACTGTAGGTCAGGAGTTTTTTCAGGACAGTAGTGAATGTCGGTGTATGTCGGAATGTCTCACTGTAAGTGAGGAGGTTTGTCAGGATAGTAGTAAATGTAGGTGGTATACTATAAGTGGGGAGCTTTGTCAGGACAGTAGTGACTGTCGGTGGTATACTGTAGGTCAGCAGTTTTTTCAGGACAGTAGTGAATGTCGGTGGTATACTGTAAGTGGGGAGGTTTGTCAGGACAGTAGTGACTGACGGTGGTATACTGTAAGTGAGGAGGTTTGTCAGGATAGTAGTAAATGTAGGTGGTATACTGTAAGTGGGGAGATTTGTCAGGACAGTAGTGAATGTCGGTGGTATACTGTAGGTCAGCAGTTTTTTCAGGACAGTAGTGAATATCGGTGGTATACGGTAAGTGAAGAGGTTTGTCAGGATAATAGTGACTGTCGGTGGTATACTGTAAGTGGGGAGGTTGTCAGGACAGTAGTGACTGTCGGTGGTATACTGTAGGTCAGGAGTTTTTTCAGGACAGTAGTGAATGTCGGTGGTATACTGTAAGTGGGGAGGTTTGTCAGGACAGTAGTGACTGTCGGTGGTATACTGTAGGTCAGGAGTTTTTTCAGGACAGTAGTGAATGTCGGTGGTATACTGTAAGTGAGGAGGTTTGTCAGGACAGTAGTGACTGTCGGTGGTTTACTGTAAGTAAGGAGTTTTTACAGGAGAGTAGTGAATGTCGGTGGTATACTGTAAGTGAGGAGATTTGTCACGACAGTAGTTAATGTCGGTGGTATACTGTAAGCACTCCGGTCTTCATCCATAAACCTCATAGTCGTCATGTTAGTTAAATTTAAAATATTTTTACTGTGCGTGTTGTTGGTTGCATGATGCAACCGTTTTACATCTACCACTTATGGGAACTGATTGCAATACGTAACCGTCATTGGCGGTAAACATCAATCAGTTACATAAGTACAAACATAAGCAAAGACAAATTTCACTTCGGTTCACGTAGTAATTTCACGTAGAATTTCACGGACAGAAGCCGGGTAATACCCACTTACCCCGATAAGCCGATGTGAACCAGCCCAAACCATAACCGTAGTCATACATGTCCACTGGAAATGTTGGTCTCATTTGACCCTTCACGCTGTTCAGGTGCTGAGTAGAAAGCATTGTCTGAGAAAACACCGTGTCATTCACGATCTGCTTTGGTGTTCGGAGCAGAAACTTGATCCACTCGGCCATGTCATTGGCGGAAGAGAATGCTGCACCGGCCGCCTGCGCCGGGTGGATACTGTAACAGAGCCAATAAGTAAATAGTATCAAAGGGTATATGGACGGTAGGTTAATAGTTATTTGGGCGCATACTGCAAAAGATTAATAAGTTAAATAAAATCAAAGGATATTTGAACGGAGACAGTGATAGTGTCGTTTGTATGTATGTATGTATATGTATGTATGTATGTATGTATGTATGTATGTATGTATGTATGTATGTATGTATGTATGCCAGCATTATGGTGGGAGGAAACAGGGCCGAGCCCGTGGAAAAGTCACGACCATCCGCAGGTTGCTGACTTCATTTATAGACTAGGACGAAAAAAACACAGCACTTAACGGATGAGTATCATTCAAAAGGCTAAACCGGAGATTTTTGGCAACAGAAATCATCAGCGCAACTACGATCGAATTTTTACTATTGTAGAATAGCCCAAATAATTACCTGTAACAAAATGCACGTAGAAACATCGACTGTGCACCGCTACCCTTAGAAATAAGTAGTAAAATTTATAAAAGGACTCGCAGTATAACTGTTTCAAACTTTGGAATCGTGTTAATACCACAAACAACGAGTCTGATATTTACTAAAATGGAAGAATTTTAGCTATTCTTGCAAAATGCAAAAAGTCTTATTTGGTCGGCTGATATGAATTTTGTGCCAAAAATCACCGCCTACGTAGCATGTTTAAACCTTTATACCTGACTAATTCTCTAACTGCATAATCTAGTGGAAACTACAATTAAGCCAAAATCCGATTATTATCGGAACGTATCCCACAGGTCAAGGGTACCTACTCGAATATTTCTAGAGGCATTTGTTCGTGCTTGCCATTAGAGAACTGATACGGTAAGGCAAGTTTATTATTTGCCGCCAATTTGCTAAGATTCGGTCCGATGACTGTAGAGTCCATTCCCAATGGTTCGAACAAGTGACGCTTCATTAGTTCCTCCCAGGATTCTGTGCCTCCTGCTAGTACTTCTGTCACGTGACTTGCCAACATATACGTCCATTGATTGTAGTCAAACCTTAACCTCAGAGGCTTTACGGAGGGCAAGTGGCGAAGTTTTCTGCAAGGAAGTACTCCATACATGTAGTAGGACAAATAAAGAATAAGTTTTTATCATTTCATGAGAATTAGGCTTTAGGGAATGAATTATCTGGTAACATATGCTCGATTTGTGTATGTAGACGGTTACAATTTTATCTAGAACCGATATAACCGTTAACACCTCATAACGATCTACAACGAAACGTAAGATGCACTCTTTAGTTGTAGCTGCGGTTCTGTGAGAAGCGCATTTCACAGAGTCCCTTAAACATGATGCACCATAGGTTTGAACAGGGAGCAATATCATGGGATGTAGTTTGTGTTTTCAGGTCCTTCGAGACTGACTGCACCGCAAGGATTTGTCTGGTCCTTGGCATAATTGGATACTTATGTAATAAGTTATGTTGGTGTGAGCTGACTGAGTTTCCAAGCTCAGCTATACAACAGTTAGAAATAAATTTAATTTAAATCAAATTCCACACAAATATATAAATACACACTTCACCATACGAGCCGCTGTGATGTTTTTGGAGTATCCTCTGAAGATACCATAAATCCCCGCGGCTAGCCCAGTCTTGTGGCTCAGTAGATCTCTGATCGTCACACCGTTTGTCAGGTCCTCTGTGCTCAGCTTAAATGAGTCCCCCAGAATGTCCTTGACTTTGGTGTCCCACGTCGAGCTGATATTAGCATAATTTATGTATTTATAATTTTTAGTCATTTATATGTGTATTTATTTATTTTATTTGATCGATGCTTAACGTCGTTCTAGCGGATATTTTACTGATTCTACGGTGATCAGTTTTATGGGTGGAGGAAACCAGCGACGTGTCATGTATCTTACACACTTCCTGACCTA
Source organism: Liolophura sinensis (assembly GCF_032854445.1). NCBI lineage: Eukaryota > Metazoa > Mollusca > Polyplacophora > Chitonida > Chitonidae > Liolophura > Liolophura sinensis. The sequence goes on along the minus strand of NC_088297.1, from coordinate 7,559,775 downwards.
AAACCACTGCCGAACTTCTGAGAGCTACTTGATTTATTTAAATATCTGATTGGTGTTTCACGCGTACTCCCGAGAACTGCATGGACTCGAGCCAGCGATTTCATTTTTAAAGGCAGAACGACTGTCCCAAGAAGCGAGGAGGACAAGTTTCTGACATGATGAGTGTTAGGTGAACAACTGCCGTTAGCTTCTAAATTTAGCTTGTCACTGCTTACATATGCTGAGTTCAGGGCCTGCTGTCTGCCTCTACCATAGAATGTTCCAGAATACGCTCAGTTCGGGGCCTGTTTGTTTACAACAAGTGTTCAAGACTTTTCTAATTCTAGAAAATTCCACCAGTCTATATAAGACCTATGAAAGCAGGTCAAAGGAGGAGAAAGGAGAATTGACAGTTTGGGATGCTTTCGCTGTGTGTTACTTTAGTAGGCCTTTTGTGCTGAATTTTGGTGTCTTTATAGCCTCTGGCTTTGTTATATCATATCTCCACCAAGCACTTGTTCAGTCTGAACTTGTATATTTAATTTGTGCTCTTGTGTACACAGTGCTTATAAGTATACGGACCTTGTCTGTGGAATTTTGTGTATATTTCGTCATACGCTCAGTTATATTGTGGATTTTCCCTCTTGTGAATATTGCCTCTGTGCATTTTTAAGCATTGTGGAGTATATGCGTCCGTTTGGACTTGACACCGTTGTACATGTAAGTACTTTAGTATTTGTATAGATACTGCTATCCTTTCTTGTTAAACTTAAGTACTTTAGTATTTGTATAAGCCTTGTTATCTGTTCTTGTTAAAGCTAATAAATTGTTGAAAAATAAAATCTGCTGGTTTTGGTTACTTTTTTGTGCGGCTAAACTGTCGTGTATTTCGAACAAGCCATCTCTTTATAATACAGACAGTTTGGGTCGTAACATGAGAAAATGTGGGTGTTTGTAATGATTACGGTACATAAATGCTTATATATGGCATATAAAAGTATCATTGAGCTATTTATCACACTTTCGCAACACATCTTTTCGGGAAAGTGGATGAATGTGGTTGATATTCGTTTTAATGTTTCCCCCATTCTAAGTCACCATGATCACGTTATACTCTCAAATTGCATAATAGTCACTGTATTTAAATTACTAGATTAATCAAATTATGTAACAGGAGTTAATCAAATGACGTGAGAAAGGTTAATCAGAATTCGCGATAGAGATTAATTAAATTATGTGATAGTCATTCCATTCGAAATATGTAAAAAAAATCTGTTCATTCAAAGTACGTGATAATCATTTAATTCAAATCGCGTGATACTCGTTTCGTTCAAATCCCGTGATACTCATTTCGTTCAACTCGCGTGATACTCATTTCCTTTAAAAACATGGTGGTCATTTATTTATATTTTGTAGTCATCCCATGACAATTTTCTGATCGTTAAATCATTATAATTTTGTCCTAGTCACTTCATTAAAATTGCGTTGTACTCAGTTCTTTACAATTTCGTGTTAGTCATTTCATTACAGTTTCGTGATAATCATATCATTACAGTTTCGGGTGAGTCATTTCATTACACTTTTGGGTGAGTCATTTCATTACAGTTTCGTGCGAGTCATTTCATTACAGTTTCGTGATAGACATTTCATTACAATTTCATCAAAGTCACTTCATTACAGTTTCCTAATAGACATTTCACTACAATTCCGTCAGAGTCATTTGATTACAGTTTTCTGAGAGACATTTTACTACAATTTGTCATAGTCAGTTTATTACAGTTTCGTGATAGACATTTCATTACAATTTCATCAAAGTCACTTCATTACAGTCTCCTAATAGACATTTCACTACAATTCCGTCATAGTCATTTCATTACAGATTTCTGAGAGACATTTTACTACAATTTCTTATAGTCATTTCATTACGGTTTCCGAATAGACATTTCACTGCATTTTCGTCATAGTGATCTCCTTACAATTTCGACGTGAATCATTTCATTACAATTTTCGCGTTTGTGTGAACTGTATTAATGACGGTCATCAGTTCCTGTCAAATATTCCGCTAGTTGTTTACCCAGCGTAATTACAAAGGTCAAGTACCGGAAGGATAATATACCTTAGTTGAATGACTAGTATAGTCATTCAACTGAGGTTCCCAAGCCTAGCTCACATGTCCCTGGGCTCATTATTTTGCTTACTGGTCCACCTAAACACACATTTCACTCTTATAATTCATGGCTACCCTGGAGGTAAGGGAGGGCGGAATTGTTGAACATGTGAGTTACTAATGTAAACAAATCACATGCATATATTTTCTTCCTGAAATTGGATAAATACTGACTGGTATCGCCTGCAGATGTCGCTCTCAAAGGCCCACTTACTCTACATAGCGGTTCACTCGATAACAATTTCCATTCATAACAGCTCCAAAACATCCGATGTACGTGACTGGCAACTTTGAAGATGTGTATATATATATAGACTTTTGTACCGGTATACTTCCCCATAGCCATGCAGTCTGGGGAGGATGGAAGATTCATTACCCCCTGCAGTTGTATTAATATTCATGGCGTTTGTTTCACATGAATTTGCAAGGATTTGTGAAAACACAAATATATAAGAGTTAAGCACCCCCAACAGATATTATCAATTGCGATGCGATAATTAAAACACACTATTGCAGTGAGATATATTTACATTTACTTCACATCAAAATAACATAATTTTAGAATTTGACATTTGAATAATAAATTGTAAGTCGTCAGCAAATGTCCAGGTCATCTTGAAATCTGAAAGTTGTAAAGTTTCTGTGCTGTGTGGAAATTTGTGGTACACATCTTAAATAATTTTGAAAGGCACCAACTGGCTGAAACGAAAGATAAGAAAGAAAGGAAGACAAAGAAAACACTTGGCCTACCTCATATGTTTTTCTGGCAAGACTTTCGCCAATAGGCTGGCCGTCATTGCCTTCGTCAATGAACCGATCATAAAAATTGAATCCCCTGTAACATCAATATCGTTCTTGATGTCCATTTTTCCGTATCCTTTTATGTGCGCCTCTTCTCCTCTCACGGCAGCTATGGCAAATCCAGGTAAGTTATAGCACTCCATTACTTTCTCCACGAAATCGTCGATTTGTCGAATCTGTCCCGGAGTGAAGACTCGGGCGGAAATTGCTAACGTACAAACAAACAACACCAGTAGATGCAGCTTTCCCCCTGCTACCGCCATGATTGACGTCTCTCCAATGTACTGCCTGCCTGAATATGCGGAAAGTGCATGCAGCAAACATCTGAAAAGTCATCTTAATGATAAACGTTTCCCACAGGTCGTGTCTGACCTATTTATGTGAAACACCATGAGAGAATACAGGAGGGAAAGGCCAGAGTATGTTTGCCAACCCCCAAAGATCAACAACAACAAGAACACATCGTCTTTCTGCGCAATGTGTTAACTTCGGCGCTTTAGTAATGTTGTCTTATGTGTAGAAAAATACCTTATGATAGGTGCATGTATTACTAGCAACAGAAAAGTAACATTTCAAGAGGAATAGAATCAATTTTTGGAAACGGTTGTTTACACCTACAATTCAGCTGACCTGGAAATGTGAGAAGGCTTCCCCGGTTCATGTTTTCTTTGCTGGTACCAGTGGTGAATGCGTGGTATTTTTCTCCGTTCAGCTTTCTTTTACCCTCGGAAGTGTCGTACACGTATTTGTGTACGGTGAGATTTACTGATCCATTTACAATCGATGAATGATTCACGGGATACGGGATAATGCTCGAATATATAATCTAGAAATATCTCATTAATGTTTTGCCTTTAAATTATCATAAACTGCTTTCACCCACTAGTTTTGGTTGTTGCGTTATACCGACTTTTGCACTGTTCCCTGTTTGTACTGAAATCTTTGTACATGTTTTTATTCTTTACTTCATTGCTGTATTACCGGCATCAACAGCTCAGTGGTAGAGCGTCCGCTTCGAGCGAGTGAGTGAGTGAGTGAGTGCTTGGAGTATAACTTCGTACTTAACAATTTTCCAGAAGGAATCTTTACAGTGCATGTAACGTGCCTCCTTGTTGCAGGACGGATTTCCTACTCTCTTTTTTCTAGTGCTGCTTCACTGAGACGCCTTACCGAAGGCAAGTAAGGCGCCCCGCCCGAGCCATAAACAGACCAACCAGTCCTGGCACATTCCTCTTCATGCTAAACGCCAAGCGAGGAAGTCACATCTTTCTCTTTTAAGGTCTTCGACCCAGGATTGGCCCTGGATCTACCGCTCCCTAAGCGGACGCTCCACCATGGGGACCGGTCGTCCGCTTCGAGTCGGCAGATGCAGGGTCAATCCTGGGTCGGGTCACTCCTAAAACCTTAAAGTTGTAGCTTCTTCGCTTGGCGTTCAGCAGTAAGGGGATAGTGCAACGACTGGATGACGTGTGTCAGTATAAAGGCTCGGTTAGGGCAGCTTACTTGCCTTCGGTAAGTCGTTACAGAGCTGCAGCACTAGATTAAAGAGCGGCGGAAATCCGTCCTGCAACAAAGAGGCACTCTAAGGACTCCTTCGTCGTCATATGACTGAAAACTCTTAAGTACGAGGTGAAACCCCAAGCACTCATTCACTCACTCATCAGCAACATTACATGACTTTTAATCAGCAGACAAGAAGCTGGCATCAGATCACCAGCCAGGGTCAGCATTTCCCACAACATTGGTAGCGTTAAGCCTAATTTTCACTAAAAGGCACAATTCACGAGAGAGTACCTGTATTCAGTACTTGTATATAAGAAAATCTTCAGATTAGATTCGACAACTTGAAAAGTGTTACCTGCATGTGTTAGAGTAATCTATATAGAATTATATATTACTATTTACGTCAATGGACTCCAATTACTGTATAGCAGACGGACCAGATCACCAAAGCGCATTCTCACTGCGGCAGTCTGTTTCGGCTGGGCTTAAAGACTGGAGGTTTGCCAGGAGTCAGTAAATATGTACACCAAAAAAACGGTGCAGCTTACACGGTATACTAGAATATATTTGAATAATGACATAACGGAGGCCTCCGTGGCTCAATTGGTTAGCGCGCTAGCGTAGCGTATTGACCCAGGAGCCTCTCACCAGTGCGGTTGCTGTGAGTCCAGCTCATGCTGGCTTCCTCTTCGGCCTTACGTAGGAAGGTCTGACAGCAACCTGCGGATGGTCGTGGTTTTCCCCAGGGCTCTGCCCCTTTTCCTCTCGTTTCCTCCGTTGTATAAGTGAAATATTCCTGAGTATGGCGTAAAAAGCAATCAAATAAATCAATAAATAATGACATAATGTGCGTCACGCATGTTGATCAAATAGAATGCCCAATACAGTGCCTCGTTGTTATGTTTGATTGCATTGTTTTTTTTTCTATGAATTTGACCATAAATCATATGGATGAACATAAGTCAAATAGATAATTAAATAAATACATTATGCAGATTTTCGTTGTGTTGCTTGCTTGGTTATGTAATGCAAAGCTGGATCCGCTCTATTCTCACTTTTCTCACTTTCTCCACATGCTCAAGCTACCTGACGTCACATGGAAGCCAGCACATATAGCGAGGACGTCTCGTATACAGCAATCTACATTTTCACTGTGTTTTGTCTAGATCCTTTCAAATAAGCCAATTTTGTGCTGATCCACAACTTTCGGATATTTCTTGCTTAATGCCGTGGGCTCCACAAAGTTGAAAGTAAATTTCAGACTTAAAGGGAGAAGAAAGCGCGTGTGAACTTAATTTGTTCCTTCAACTCATTTGCCAGCCGATGACCATGAAATGGGTATCTTGCGATCAAAAGTAACCGTAATTCAAGATTGAGCCAATTACAGAAGGTATAAAAGTAGATAAAGCTAGAGAAACCAAGCTTATGCTTCTCCGGAAGCTCTGCTGATTACCGAACTAAATCACTGTTGTTAATCCCGTGTCTGTTTTTTCCTGGTCTGAAAACAATTTTCTTTAAAATCTCCTTGGCTGGAACCCGATAGGGGAATCACAGAATGGTCATCAATGGGTCGTAATCAAGCTGAGCCCGCGGCCGTTTGCTCTTTTGAGAATGAGCGCTTATGGAGTACAGCAAGCCTTTGTTGTTATGCCTAGATTTCGTCACCCAGATCCTCATAACTGGCCCTCCACATAGTTAAAATAATAGGTAAGGGATTTTTGACACTTTGCATTAGTTAGGTAGAGATTTAGTTTTCCACACTAAACTAGCCAGGAACATTTACATGGGACAGACAAATCTCGCGTTAAATCGCAGTAGATATGCCAAGAATCACGTCGGAGGCCTTTCCAAAATCTGTGACAACAGTGATTGGTGATGTTACTCATTTAATAAAAGTTCATGCGTAATGCTGTGAAGAAATCATTTTTGAACTACGATTTTTTAGTAATAAAAGCGGAATAAGAGAACAGCTCCGTGTGCCACGCTGTAACATGACTCTGTGCAAACCCCTGATTATTCTGGTCAAAGTTTCATCTGATTGCCGATTGATTTTCATCCACAATCTCTCACGTATACATGTGTGTACTATTAACATGCAAATATTTAGGCTAACTTAGCTCATCGAAAATGTAAATACTGAAGCTTGAACTCAAAGAAATTAATAAATCTCGCTCATATCACTCCATATGCATCAGGAGAAACTCTCGCCATTCTCGAAGGTCTGGGACTTGGAAAGCCTTAGAATTGAGAGGATAAGGTTTCTTGTTGGTAAAGTTTTAAATGTCTGTTCCCATTTATGATGCTTGGCAAAAAGTCTGACCAGTGCGTGTGGTCTGGCATTCCGACGAGGCAGTACTTAAACATTAGTGCATACGTCAGCTTTGTTGCCAGCTTACTGCAAAGCGATACCATTCTTACGTGCCAGGGCAAAAAGAAAGTTGTCCTGGGTAGTAGCATATGGCACATAAAACCCCACAGCTTGTGTCTATTCACATGTACGCTTAGAGGGATGGAAATAGTTTTAAAAAATCAGTTAAGCATCGGAGGTAAGACCACGAAGAACTGTGAACTGAAAAACTTTTCTCAATAATGGTAGCTTTATGGACTTTACGGGCGTTTTATAATTGATGAATTCGATGAATTTATGAGACACTCTAATTCTGTCTAATTACATGTAGATAGGTGAGTGGAAAAACTTCCCGCCGACAGCGATACACCTTAATCCTCGCACATTGGCTTAGCTTTAGACTTAATTATCCTGGTAACTTGGATATCAATGAACGGTGTGAATACCCACATTTGAAGTTCTAGGCTCCTACAAGATAACTTTGAGCCACTTCACGACTCCATTCTAATTAAATCTCTGTCTGAATCGAGAGCAAATTGTCAGATTTAGGCCGATAATATCAGGACGGCGAGTCTTAAGTCTGAGGAATTTAGCCCGGGAATGACGCTCATTCCACGATACATTGTAGATATAGTTAAAAGCGCAGTACTCCAGATAACAAGTTAGTCGTTTTCAGCAAGACAACTGTCGTGTAACTGCTAACAGTGGCAGGTCCGGTCGTACCTGCGAAGGTCTGCGAGCAACTGATGGATGGTCGTGGATTGTTTCCTCCAACCATAATACTGGCCGCCGTCATGGGAAATTTTCTTGAGTTCGGTGAATGACACCAATCATATAAATAAATAAATAAATAAATAAATAAATAAATAAATAAATAAATAAATAAATAAATAAATAAATAAATCAATCAATAAATAAATCAATCAATAAATAAATAAATCAATCAATAAATAAATAAAATAAAATAAAATAAAATAAATAAATACAATGTTAATTCGATGTAGATCGCTGTGGAACGGTTGTTGTCCCGTTTACATCGTGTTAATAAATTAATAAATTGTATGTCCATATAGCACATCTTCCTAGTAAGCTATCGTGTACTAGTAACTTGATACTAGTACTTAAAACTTAAAGTTTCCTGCCTACACAACACATACAAAAGATTGGTAGATTTCTCGGTAAAGTGGTATCGAAGTGTTTTGTCGCTTAACCTGCATTAAATATGTGTAATTAAAAACACCCTGAGAAGAACAAAATAACTGAAGGTGAAAATTATCGCTGTTCTACTGCAGATTTCTAGTCAAATTTAATAGTTCATACTACAAAATGAAAAGTGAAATCAACTGTATACTATTTTAATTTATGAAATCAACGGCCGTAGGGGTGTCCAGTTTAAGCTGCTAGCCTTTGGTTGATTGCATGTACAACAGCTAACATTATGTCTTAATGTAGTCCACCATTCTGGCCTAAAGGAAACATAATACAGCATAAGTCATTGCGCACCATTTTGGATCTTGTTATGTCTTCACTTCGTTGGAATAAAAGCCCTAACATAGCCTTATTAAGCAACTTCCCGTTAATAATAACGAGAAAAGTGTACTGAAGACTTCAGATCGAGCTATACCTGATGCTTTACCTTCCGAAATCTTGTTCCTCGCTTGAAACCAAGTAAGTGTTGATTGGATCGAAAACCCTTTGAATTTTAGTACTTAATAATTGTGTCAGGTGAAATATAAATATCTTTAAATACCAAAATTAAAAATCTGTTAAATCTGACAACTTTTTTGTCTAAGTTCCCAAATGATGCAGTTATAATTTTTAAAGCACAATTGTGTAATGGCGATATTTTGTCGAAGGGATCAGTTCATTTCTAAACAAAGAGCAAGAAGAAATCTTTCAGAAATATTTCAATTCACATTTTGCTTCACCGAAAGTTAATACTCTATGAACGTTTTCAAAGAACACGTTGTACTCGAAATCTGGACGTACAGAGAATTGTTACAGGAGACCTTCTCTACCTTTTCTCAGCATAACATTGGCAATGTCGCTAGATTCCTGCCTATGTGCCTAGGATGAAGTTACATGTTAATCACAGGGCGGCCTGATGGTAGACATCCATCCAGAACCATGCTGTTGTACAGCTGTTCTAAAAAACATCATGTGCAATTTCTAACTAGCAAAACATTTCACGAGACTGGACGTCAAGACAGTATGGGAGATCGGTGAGGTAAACCAAAATAAAGAGCAATTGACGTACGGTAGGTTTTATGCTCAGGAGCTAAACATGACTTATATTTCCATCAGGTTTGATATACATGTACATGAATGAGGCCTAGCGACAGTACTTCAGAGTTGGGCGGAGACGTGACAATTATAGCTTGCATAATAATGAAATCACATATAACAAAAATCTGTGTAATGATAGATAATTGAGAAGTAATCATTGTGGTAAAATTTGTCATCGGTAATTTGAATATCAAACCTTTTTTGACAGATGTTGTATCCGTGCGTGATCGACGGGAGACTCCAGCCCGACCAGCACAAGCTCTAATCTTTGTAATCAGTCCCACTTTGTGTCAGCATCAGCAAGGGACCAGTTATCGTCAATCAAAGCCTAGACGGTCGTTAATAACCCGTTATTTTGTGTACATGTAAAGGCGAAAACAACCTAAATACTGACATCAGACTTGAGTGAAGATCGCATGAGCTTGTCCATGGGGTGTTACTTCAAGTGAAGAACCGTGGTTTCTGTAGTAAATATCCAAGCAACTCTCATACCTGCCAGGCATAACCCGTTAGAGTTAGACGTCTAGAGATTTTGTTGTCTTAGTTAACTGTTTGAAATTAATGGATAAAGATCTCGAGCTGACGTATTCGTGTGCAGACAAATAAACCAACTACAACTTAAAGTGGGCTTTGTCATGCGACAAACTTATATAAGTTTCCGAGCATGCAAATGTAGACGTTAAGCTACTGAAATAACCCGATAATTATATTACAAGCAAAACATAGGACAGAATTACATTGAAATTACGAAACTTCGGAAGATTGTCATCTCACAAAATCTCTCTTACTCTCAACCAGCACAAAACGCGTATACCATTTTGTTCACACGCCGATGTTTGTGAAGCTCGTTATGTATGTGTGTATGTATATATGTATGCTTAGAGATTTTACCCCGTACAATGTTAGTCATACGATGACGGTGAGTCATTAAGTGTGTGTACATATATTGTGCCTTTTTGTGACAGGGCGAGTCCATGCCGCCAAAGTGCTGCCACCACTTTGGCAAGTATCATCATGCCAAAGACACCGGACATGACACTCCACCCAGTCACATTATACTGACACCGGACCAACCAGTCCTGTTTTCTTGCTCTGACCTCTTAGTGCTGAAGGCCACATAACGTACAGTGTAGGTACATAACGACGGTGGATTTGTATACAGGGTGCACATGTCCCTGTGCAAAGAAGCGTCAGCTCATTACTGAACTACAAACAGTGTTTTCATCTGGTGAAATAATTAACAACATTTCGGCACATATATATATATATATATATATATATATATATATATATATATATATATATATATATATATATATATATATATATATATATATATATAACAGCTTGAGTACAACTCAAGACGATCTCCACTTCTTTAAAGATGTCTGTATGTATGCTTCTAGTCATTCCGTTTTTGGAATAAAATCCAACAAATCAAACTGAGGGGAAGCTAATTAAAGCAAACATTTATTTTGAGATATTCTCCGCTGCTTATGTACACGTAAACATCCATGCAGTGACTACACCCTAAAGTGAAGTGTTTATAAACACTTTCTTATTGCACATAATAAACTTTTAGAAGTGATGTGTATCCAGAAAGACTATATTCACATGTGAAATGCATACTTATTTGATGTGGTAGATATTTCAAGGAACACAAGTAGTCCGGTAAACATGACTGTGTTATTAAGTATAAGAAGACGATAAACATTTAAAAGGCTTTACTGTGTTAACATGTCAGCTGTCAACGCATCTGTAAAAATACTTTTACATGTGTATCAATTTAGTATAGTAACGTCTTTTCTGCATGTGAGCTAAGCATTATCGAATCCTGGCCCCTCTGCGCTGTTTTAATGTTATTGTGTGTTAACTGTAATGACAACACGGCATTTTGAGCAATTCCAGAGCAGTGACGTCTAATAAATTGCAATTAAAGTCTGCATTTATTTTTACCTAATTCTGCTTAAATCATAGAATGAGAGGCGCGCGCGCGCGTGTGTGTGTGTGTGTGTGTGTGTGTGTGTGTGTGCGTGTGTGTGTGTGTGTGTGTGTGTGTGTGTGTTTGGGTGGGGGTTGGGGTGGTAATGCTGCTAATTGAGCATTAACATCAAAAATCCTGAGCTAAATGGACAAGAGACTGTGTTTTACCGGTTATGTTTGCCAAATTTTACACTGTCGTCACTGCTCTAGTTTTGCTTTTTATGTTTAACGTCGTTACTTACATGTAAAATTATGCATAAACACCAGGACGCCATTATTAAGTGTAACCGAAATGTGATACTAAACGAAACACCGGCTTGTAGTGTATGCGTGAAAACTGTGTACATTTTTCTGACAGAACATGTACAATTTCTAATCAGCAAAAACAAATTACGTAACTCACAGTCAAAACAAATGAGATTTGCTAGGTAAACATGGGGAAATAGCTCAAGTAGGCTCATAGCAGGTGATATGGTTGCGACCTAAACAGTAACTTACGTTTACTACAGACTTAATGTTTAAGTTCAGCAAAACCTCCGCGTTTGACAAAGACCTGACGATTACATCGTGTGTATAAAATAAGATATCACAGATATCAGTATACTTATACATGAATATATTTACGAACCAATCATAATTATGTCTGTAGATATCTGGATATCATACCATTTTAGATAAATACTGTGTCAGTACATGATCTACGGGAGACTCCGGCCTGGCAAGCACAAGACAGGCTCTGGTCTTTGTAACCCACTCCTTATTTCTGTCTACGTCAGCACCTGAGTAGTTATCGTCAATCAAAGTATAGGAGGTCGTTAACAACCCGTTATCCTGTGTACGCGTAAAGGCGAACACACGATAAATACTGACTTCAGACTTGGATGAAGACGGTATTAGCACATTCACATTGTTATATGTCATTCGCATACCATTCAGAAAGCCTGGTTTTAAAAGTAACGAACAACAGTTGGATGACAAAGCATACTCATTTAGGCTTAAACATCCACAGATTTCGTTTTCGTCTTCAGTAGTGTAAAAAGTAACACATAAAAAGAGGTACCAGTTTCTAAAACATTGAGCCATTTATTTTCCTCCAGACGTTCTGTCCTAGCCGGAGGCATTTGTAAGCGCGAAACTTACTTAGGTTGTCGTTTCCAACTCGATACTGAATGTTTACGTTTGAAGTTGGTCCCGCGGTGTTAGACATTCAGCATCCACAAATTGATCTAGACTTCCTGTTAGACGCCAACGTTTAACAGCACGTCACACTTAAATTATTAGTTGGAACAGCATCTCTGACACGAACATTTTGAAATACTTCAGCCGACCTATTCCTGAGCAAAGCAACGAACTAAAAAGCGTTTTTTTTTTTGCTATTTGTCATTCTTGAAATAGGTTTCTGTGCATCCAAAATCTAGATGTTTAGCTTCTCACTTTTCTCTTTGAAAATTATACAAGAAAAACACAAGACAGAATGATACTAAATACAAGTTTAAAGGTTGTAAACTGGGAGATAGGCGTCAACATTTTAAACTAAACATTATTATGCTTTTCACTGAGTTTCAAACTACTTTTATAATATAATTACAAGTAAGTTTATTGTAAGTGACCAAAGCATCACAGAATTTCAAAGATTGTTAGAGAAATAATTCCATTAAAATAAATGAATCCAATTAAACATCAAAACTAACTAGCTGTTATTTAACTTTGTTCAACACAGTCTCGGAAGTGTCTGGATACGGTGTCTTGGGCCGCATATACAAACTTCACAATGCCAGTAAATGTACCACATGCAAAAATTGCTGGCTTAATTCTGTAACATAAGACGAAGGAAACTAATATAATGTGCTGTCATTGGTATAGTAAAGAATTGACACTCAAAGTGCCTATTTCGTGTCTTCTACAATATGAAAGACAAGACTGTTAAATGTTTTGTTGCTTTTATGCTGATGTTGATAAATGTGTCAAATTTGCCGTTCAACCAGTGAGGGCTCAATATATTTTCTATAATGAGATTGGTATTAAGTTCGGATTATTCATCGTTAAGATCCCTTGAAGCTACATATGCGATGAAAAAACAAATGTTTAACACTTAAACATCTTTTGCAACCGGTAGTAAACGTGCTTAATGTTTAATTGTAACACACTTAGATATGTTTATCCAACAACCGATAATAAGACCGTCTTACAATGTTGATCGTATACATTGAAAACTTTTAAATCACTCCGTTTAAGCAATGAACCTATCCAATGTTCTGCATAAATTATTGCATTTATACAATAAATGTAAGTATTTATTACATACTGCATGTCTTTATAAAACAAATCAGTATATTTCTAAAACAAACTCCTGTATTTGAAACCGTTCAAAATAGTTTCTAAAAAGTATAAAACGGATGAAATTATAGCCTTTTAAAACTTTGTAATTTTAAAGCCGTAAATAGTATAAGTATGATCCGATATTTAGTAAAAGACACTTAATCATGTTTCTTATCTGTTGCAAAGAAATGTATAAATGATAAACATTTCTTGTTTTTTCAGTGTATTATTCTCTTTGGGTAGCACTAAAGAAAAATATGATCTTGTTATCTGATAAGTGGAAAACATTCTTATTGGCACGTCAGATTTGGACTATCCTTATTTATTCCCTAGATGACGGAAAATATTTGAATTTCAATTTTTAATACGCTGTGTATTGTAGTTACAGTGCAAGACCACACTTTGTATGAACGCATTCAAGTATGGTTAATCCCACACTTTCTTTCACAATGTCAACTGAGAACATGTGTAAGGACAGTCGTTATCCGAAATTAAGATTTCCACCCAAAAGCAAGGAACAGGAAGTGCCAAGCAAGGAAACAGGAAGTGCCCATAAGTCACTGAGCCTTCCGAGATAAATGACTGCTGATACCCTAACAAATTACACTTACGCCATCCCCTAAGGCCTAATCAAGTTGATGGGTTGTTTGGCCTGGCCGAGGTAAAGTCATATATAGAGACATCCGTAAGGCCTAATCTGGTAGATGGATTGTCTGATCTCGTCATGGGCGCGTCATTCATGGAGACTTCTGTAGGTTCTAATCTAGTTGATGTGTTGTCTGATCTCGTCAGGGTTACATCATCCACAGGGATGTCCATATGACTTTATCTATGGATTGTGATATCTGGTAAAGCCTGGTCTTGTCGTGTCATCTTGTAAAATATATGGATTACGTGTCAGTTCAGTTCTTGTATGTTCTATTTGTAAAGGTATTGTGATTGTTGCAGCTGCATGGCGTTAGGTGTATGCCTCGCTATGTTTGTAAAGTACAGAAACTGTCCATACGCAGTTTGTTGTCAGTTCTCTAAATACCACTCGCTCCTGAGCTGCATGCCCTAAAGTCAAACAATGATGTACACATCCGGAATTAATTTAAGAGCTGAATTGTTTTAAGTAGATGGCTTGTGGGCGATGGATCGGTATTGCGTGTATCGAAAACATTGTATGATTTGTTTTAACGGCTAGAAGGTAAGATTGGCTGCACCGGGAACATTGCAAAATTCCTGTCGTAGCAGACGGGATAGGTGTAAGCCGGGGAGTCCCCGAAGGAAGTGGTGGCCTACCAGGCCCGGCTTAGAAGACGAAAGTGAATGTGTTCACGCAGGAAAAAGAGGCACGCTTTAATAAGTAGCTGAAAGCGTCTTTTCGGCCTGGCCGGCCGTCTACCCCCGGCGCAGGGTTCCATGTACATTAAGAATTCCCGGTGGTCACCAACAGCCAGTCATCAATAAAGGAACCATTGGTGGAAATATCGGTGTCTCTTCATCCTTCTCACCTTCACGGACGACAGAGATAAACGCCGGCTAATCACGCCAGGTCGAACCTGTACCTAGGTTCTGTAGATGTAACAACCCGTTCTCGGACCAGCGCACAAGCCTGTTTGGGTCATCTGAGATAAAAGTTTACAACCTGGCCTTATCGCTGTTGTTAAAGAGCTGTAAGTTCTATGGGCGGGGAAAGAGTTGTAACTTCGAGACGACGAATCACGTCTCCGTGGGAAGACTGTTGCTCTCTATCCACTACAGAGCAGTCTGTGAAAATAAAGGACCCTATTAGTCCCCCGTACACTTTTAAAATATTTATATCCTTTGGCAACCAAAAGAATGTAGAATTTTAAAAAGGACGATATTTTTGTAATGCAGCACGTTTTTGTAAGAGCTCTTTTGTCGTCAAAGATAAAGAATGTCCTACTATATCACGTGACGTGTCAAAAATATTAGGCGCCTATATTTGATCACATTTACTATAACATGGGTTCCTGAATACAGTTAATAATTTAGAGTAGATGAACGATGGAGAAAACTGAGAAGTTGAGCGCTTGTGAACGTGATGAGAGGTGTTATTTGTGCCTTCGTGAGACAGTGAGACAGATGATCGGTAAAATAACCTCCTCAATAATTCAACGGTTTCCTAACATTTTTGTAAAGTCACATCATACAGTAGGATTTCTTTTACCTTTAACTCCCAAGAGTTGAAACTCCAAACTCCCCTGTTGTCAACTTAATCACAACACTTTCTAATTTCTATACCCGTTATGTGCCTAAATACCTTACCTATGTCGGAAATTGTAGCTACATTTACAGAGAAAAGAAAGTTGTTCTAACAACACAGATAGAAAGAGTGAGTGAGCGAGTGCTTGGGGTTTAATGTCGTACGTAACTATTTTTCAGCCGAAGGCATTATTGTGAGTTGTATTATTTGTCTGTTTTGTTCAAATATATGTATTAAACTTATTCAAGTGTCTTCGTGTTTGTTTGATCTTGTGTAAGGCCAATCACTGAACTGACAGTTTAACAAGCCAGTTGTTTCCTAGATACTTTCATTTATTTTTTTTTACATTTTTGTGAAGAGAGATAAAGGCGTTCAAACATTTGGATTCTAAGGTGGGCTTTATTTACCATACTGTCAAAGGTTAGGAACTCTGACGTCACAGGAAGCTTATCATACTGTAATCACGACACTGAATTTTGGAATAACTTTTTGCCTATGGGTAAAAGATTACTGAAATAATGTTCTCAAAAATTCTTTCTTTCTGCAGAACATCAGGAAAAAAGGTGATGTGATGTCAGAGTTCCAAGATAGCGCTCACAAGGCCTGACTTAATTCTTAAAATGATATAAGTATACGTGTAATTTTCTTTCTGCTAAAATATAGGCTTGGATTAAGGTAGGAGTAGAGGAACATATTGGAATTAAATCACCGAAATACATTATATGTAAGATTATCATAATGCTCTTTCATTTTGTTTCATCTCCATTCGTAAGCCTAACTCTAACTTGGAGGCTAACAATAGAGTTAAGTATAGATCCTTAACATGAAGTTGGTCTCTTACCAAACGTTTTGTCGTTCTGTAACGGTGCTTAGGTTTAAAATCAGTCTTTCCATATATATCAAGACGAAGGATCGGAGCACGAAAAATAACTTGCCATTGTAAGGAGGCGTCCATTAAGAGGTCAGATCAGAATAACTCTTCGATGGCGATTAATACATGCCTTACAATGACGACCACTTATATGCGGATTCCGATCTCCATCGCTCCACAATTGATATGGGCCAATTACTAGCCACGCAATAGTTTTGTTTTGTAAATGTCAGGCCCACAGGGGGAATCTGAACGAGTGTTTCCGAGGACAGTTCTCTTTTTTGTATTTATCTGTTTGGTGTTTTACGCTGTAGTCAAACATATCTCACCTGTACGACACGCGGCTTGTATTATGGTAAGAGGAAGCCGGGCTGAAACTCACGATCACCTGGAGGCTACTACTTCTGACGTATGACCAGGGAGGAAGGCCTCATGAGATGGGATGGATTTTAACTCCGAGCTACCGCAGTGGTGGTGGTGGGTGTCTGTGTGTGCGGGGGTTGGGGGGGTTGGGTGAGGGGGGGGGAGCTTCTGGGTCATTGCACTGCACTACTACACGGCCCTCCTTTTTTGTACTTTTCACTTTCAACATTTTTATGTGGACCTCGTCAAGGAGATAAACACAGATTAACATCTATCGTGGGTCTCCTTAAATTTTAAATTATAATTGGATGGAAGCATTAGATATGTTCTGCTGCCCCTTGTCTGCTTTACTAGTAGCGAAAAAGAAAAAAAAACAGGGGAAATCAATGTAGTTTGGCCATTTGTAAGATTTTGGAATTAACACACCAGGATCAGTAAATAGGAAGAAATCTGGGAGGTAAATTCTGTGTTTCAGAGGAAAACGACGATCACAGCTCACACACGATAATGACTTGGTTGCTCCCTAATCCTACAGAGATACAGAGAAAGCTGATACAGACAAGAAGATATAAAATGACCAACTATATTTCAATTCTTTGAGTGTCAAAAGCAGAAACGTTCAGAGATGAATACAGATGGGATTATTTGTTGATTTCTCTGATGTGACATTCAATACGGTTACTCCATTTCTCCACAGGGAATTCAGATGACTCTTGCACAACGTAAAATGACAGTGGTAAAATGACAACGTAAAATGACAACGTAAAATGACTGTGGTTGTAGACTTACCACAAAGTAATTGATTTGGAGATGACAGGTGTGGATTAAGACCAGTGTGAGATTCTCTTGTATTAGACCAGAGTGCTTTTATCAAAAATAGTGTGTTCCGAATACAAAAACCTTAAAAGGTTTCTGGAGGAATGGAGTCTGTATGATGTCACCAAATACATATTTTGCCCATCAAAATCAAAAGCTCGTTTATTTTTGTTTTACGCTGTACTCAAGAATTTATCACGTTTCGCATGCAGAACCAGTGGTAAGACCACGACCTTCCGCTGATGACTAACAAACCTCCCCACGTACGACCTGAGAGAAAGCAAACAAGAGCTGGAGTTGAACTCTCGGCGATCCCATTGGCGAGAGTCTCTTCACTTACACGCTGTACGAGCATGCAAACCACTCAGCCGTGTAGGCCACATAGCCTTAGATACATCTAGTTAAATTCAGGATTCTTTAAAAGCAAATTTGAAGTGATTTTATTTTTACATGGAAGATGTTTGATCCACAGCGTTTTTTATATAGGAAACGTTGTATATCAACGTTCAGGAATTTCCATTTAGTCATTATGAACCCGTTTCTGAGTGGTAGAAGACCTATATTCGTGCTGAAGTCTTACATAGATTTTGTTGCCCACGTTGTAAAATAGAGCCGACCACCTAACCCTCTGTTCAAAACATGAAGACGAGATCTTGGTAATCCAGGACTTCGAAGGGCTTCGAAAATCCTGCTATGGCTTCACTGGTAGGATGAAATTGATACAATGAGTCCTTACACAGGATTAAGATGCTGCTGAGGATGGTTTTTCAATAATTCCACTAGTCGGGTCAAGGAACTGTTACCTATACTGTGTATCACCAAGCAGAGTTAATGCAACAGTTTATTGTAGCCCCTACGACAGTACAAATCTTAGCACCCATCAGTCAAATACACTGAGAAGTGGACAAGCTGGCATCACTTTCCAAAATCAACAAGAGTGGATTCGTTTAGCGGCGAGGTTATTGATTGTGGGTCTATCCTTATATATAGTTATCGGCAAGTGGGATACGGAGCGATGAACAAATTCACACTAATGGTTAAATAAGGTGCTGGGAATAGGGTAAGTTTGGCCTACAATAAGAGGTTCACACTAATGGTTAAATAAGGTGCTGGGAATAGTGCAGGTTTGGCTTACAATAAGAGGTTCACACTAATGGTTAAATAGGGTGCTGTAATAGTTTAACTTTGGCCTACAATAAGAGGTTCACACTAATGGTTAAATAAGGTGCTGGGAATAGGGTAAGTTTGGCTTACAATAAGAGGTTCACACTAATGGTTAAATAGGGTGCTGAGAATAGTTTAACTTTGGCCTACAATAAGAGGTTCACACTAATGGTTAAATAAGGTGCTGGGAATAGGGTAAGTTTGGCTTACAATAAGAGGTTCACACTAATGGTTAAATAGGGTGCTCAGAATAGTGCAAGTTTGGCTTACAATAAGAGGTTCACACTAATGGTTAAATAGGGTGCTGGGAATAGGCTAAGTTTGGCCTACAATAAGAGGTTCACACTAATGGTTAAATAGGGTGCTGGGAATAGGGTAAGTTTGGCCTACAATAAGAGGTTCACACTAATGGTTAAATAAGCTGCTTGGAATAGTGTAAGTTTGGCCTACAATAAGAGGTTCACACTAATGGTTAAATAGGGTGCTGAGAATAGTGCAAGTTTGGCCTACAATAAGAGGTTCACACTAATGGTTAAATAAGGTGCTGTAATAGTTTAACTTTGGCCTACAATAAGAGGTTCACACTAATGGTTAAATATGGTGCTGGGAATAGGGCAAGTTTGGCCTACAATAAGAGGTTCACACTAATGGTTAAATAGGGTGCTGAGAATAGTGCAAGTTTGGCTTACAATAAGAGGTTCACACTAATGGTTAAATAAGCTGCTTGGAATAGTGTAAGTTTGGCTTACAATAAGAGGTTCACACTAATGGTTAAATAGGGTGCTGTAATAGTTTAACTTTGGCCTACAATAAGAGGTTCACACTAATGGTTAAATAGGGTGCTGAGAATAGTGCAAGTTTGGCTTACAATAAGAGGTTCACACTAATGGTTAAATAAGGTGCTGTAATAGTTTAACTTTGGCCTACAATAAGAGGTTCACACTAATGGTTAAATATGGTGCTGGGAATAGTGCAAGTTTGGCTTACAATAAGAGGTTCACACTAATGGTTAAATAGGGTGCTGTAATAGTTTAACTTTGGCCTACAATAAGAGGTTCACACTAATGGTGAAATAAGCTGCTTGGAATAGTGTAAGTTTGGCTTACAATAAGAGGTTCACACTAATGGTTAAATAGGGTGCTGTAATAGTTTAACTTTGGCCTACAATAAGAGGTTCACACTAATAGTTAAATAAGCATAGTTAATGTGCAGCTATAAAAAAAACAATGTTTAATACTTTTTGCCTGAACCAGTCTCTAGTGAGAGATTAAACGTTAGCACCTGCTAGCACCCAGATCCATACATAAGTGAATGAAAGGATATTGCTTTCCAAATCAGCTAACATTAGGTTGGTCCATCAGCGGACGGGCGGAGACTAAGTGTCTCCTTGAATACAGTTAGCGAGAAGTAAGATAGAGAGCGGTAAATAGTTCGGACTTAAGTCAGATTAATCGGTAATTTAACTCATTGATACAAGTTTAGCTGAGATCACTGTATAAATAAAGTACGGATAAATAAGGTTCGAATATGTGTATTTGTTTAACTGTAGAAATGTTAGAATATACCTGTCGTTCTACACGTTTTTGCAGGGGTGATAAAGAGTAAAGATGCAAAACAATACCTTCAAACGAAAACAAAAATTGCACTCTCATCAACACCTGGCAGGATATTTTTTTCCTCGTGAACAGGTTTAGCTTATGTTTTACAATTCTCTTTTGGCTCATCAAGCGTACTTCTGTTCGTTTAGGAACAGCTTAAAAATAAAAAATATGTTCACATGATGTAAAAGAAATTATACCTCCACTTTTATAATCTGCATTTGAGTTGGAAAGTTTTTACATGCCTTAGTGCATTTTTCTGGAAAGGTGTGACCGACTAACTTTGGAAATGTAGAATGACACTTGAAGAGGGAACCAATTAAAAGCACGAGGCACAACGCAAAGGAAACTACATTCACGCAACTAGAGGCTTGTGTGTTTCTGCAATGGTATTGAGCGTCCTCACAAAGGGTCTGTGTAAGAAATGATGAAAAAACAATGATTGCTTTGTTTTTCCAATGAAAATATAAAATTAGGTCAGGGGAGGGTCATCCAGGGGGACAACTGAAAGTAAGAAAAATTAATGACAAAGAAATGATTAAAATGTGTGAACATTAATCACCCAGTCGTCGTCACTCTGGTTTTACTTTCCGCACAGTAGTCTTCATATTTGAACTTGTCCCACTCTTTACACGATGATTTTTTTTTTTTTTTTTTGATTTGTGTTTTACGCCGTACTCAAGAATATTTCACTTATACGACGGCAGCCAGCATTATGGTGGGTGGAAACCGGGCAGAGCCCGGGGGAAACCCACGACCATCCGCAGGTTGCTGGAAGACCTTCTCACGTACGGCCGCCAGCATAAGCTGGACTTGAACTCACAGCGACCGCATTGGTGAGAGACTCCTGGGTCATTACGCTGCGCTAGCGCTTTAACCGACTGAGCCACGGAGGCCCCCTTTACACGTTGAAGCTTCGTGACAAATTATTTCATGATAGATAGCGTCCATTTCCCACATTTATTACAAATGTAGCTCGTTTGAGGATAAAATTTTGCAATTCATGTTTTTATACCAGATGATAGTAGTAATGCCTGGCCTTCCAGATGCATGTAGTGTTTAGACCCATGTAAGTAAATTTTGGCTCACCACCGAATGAATTTAAACACCCGTCTGAGTAGTTCATGTCCCTAGGGCAACAAAGAAGGTGGTCGTATTTCAAATTCCACAAAGGTTCTAAACCAGGTTATACGAATTATCTCGCAAATAACAACTTTATTTGAGAAAATGAAGTTGCTAGAAATGCACTTAAGGACGTTTGTAACAGTCACTTCATGCTTTAGGTCGATACATTTACTGCGTGTTTCTCTGACTCCTGATCCAGGAAACAGACATGACCAGGAGTCCATGTCTTGCTGACATTTAACACAGCCTGTGGTCATGGGTTAATGAAGACCTCTTCGTGTACCCGCGTATTCTCAGCTTATACGCGTATACATTGCAATGACCACGTAAATTTGCAGCTCCCCTCTCTGAGAGAATTCATGAGAAACGTTCTTATCAATAATTACTTATTCGTGTAATCAAAGTGTCAACTCTTTTTAATGGGTGATGATATGGGTATTGTGTTTGTATTCAAAATACAAGCACCTGAGTCACGCATTACTTACAACTGTAAAGCATTGAATGTCACGGAAAGATCCGAGAGTAAAATTTTCAGCACACAGTTCAGTACAATTAAGCATATCAAAAGATATGAACATGTAACTCGAATGTAAGTTAGCATCGTTGAAAAACCAATCCGTTCAGCGTGATAGGGAGAGACGTCACTTGTCGTATTTCCCATTCACCACGTTTATTATCCAGTACATGAGAGTGAAGATCGATGAACGTATATCCCCTGCCTAGATATTCCCACCAGGATATAAACTCATCACACTGACGCTTAGAGTCTGTTGCATAAATGAAAATTTCGTAACACTGTACGGGTGTGTATTGAAACCCATTCAGCGGATTTTTCAGTTCATTATAATTTAAAAAAAACGTCATAGTTTCAGACAGATTCTGATTTAAGGAGAAGAAGGGGCATATATTACCGGTGCAGGCAGATTTATAGAGAGGTCTCCTGTGCATAAAATATCACAATTGTCATCATTGCTACTTCACCGAAATAATTTTTTTATAGAGTCTACGCTCAAGTCTAGTATATGTCACACAGTTGGTTACACATCTAACTGATCATTGAAGACTAGGCTGGTAAATGATAACATACACTTTAAATAATCAATGGCTATTGGCTGTGATAAATGAAACGTTAACCGTCCAGTCGAGGGCTAGACTGTTTTCCTGGATGATGGGCCTGTAGGCCGCATAGTAAACATTTCTACTGTTTTATGTTCAGGGTCTTCCATTCCCGCCGGCATGTCAACTCGTCAGACAGGCGATTACACGGCGTCTGGGGTCAGCTTTTAATTGACTACCTTACAACGATATTTTCCTACCTTGTCGATAAGGTCACATTTTACCATTATTCCCTGGCACTCACCGTGAACCTCGATGTCTGACTAAGAGACGTACCTCTTTAGTTAGGGAACTGACCAGTTCATTAAACTTGGGCAATGTACAACAGCCTACATGTCAATCTCACAGCTTATGCCGTACCCACTTTGTTTTGGACATGTTAAGAAGCGTTCAAAGAGACAGTTGAAAACAAGGAAAGGGAATCGGAAGACGTAAGAACAGATATCTATATTTATTCCTTCTTGTGACCATTTTATTCATTTTTTTGTCTCGAGCACTAACTATCACAAGCTCGACTGCGCAAAGGTTTGCACAACTCATGTACTTAAATTAGTATAGCCTGTTCTGATTTTTAACTTGACTTTGTCCTTTACCACGGAAGGTGGCTGGATCCACTATTGCTTGTTAATATGACCGCTTTAGGAATTTTTTTCTCAGATGAATAGTTGAAAAGGAGAACCTTGGAATTGTGACACTGCAACAAACGTAGAAGCCAATAAAACGCGAGAACCAAAGCGAACCGAATGATCTGCATACAGAGTTATCTGTTATCCAAATTATAGACTGAGCTTTTTGTGCAAATGGCGTGTTAACGTTAGAATAAAGACTATATGGAAGCGATTATTAACCACAGGCGTTTTTCAGAACGTTGCGTGTTTTCATTTCGTGTACATTTTTCTCTGTTATATACTGATATTATGATACACTTGATTCTATATCCCGAGCATTGCTAATATTCCACTGAAATAAAAACGTTGAAAGATATCTGACCCATTTATCTGCATTTTGTTATTTCACTTTTATTTTCTCTCTAACGTTGTACACCTTTGAACTTCGAAACGAACACTGAATTTTTGTTTATATGCTTGGAAAAAGCGACACTGTGTTTTTTTTTAAACAGTGGGCATTGAGGTGTTTGTCGTCAACTATATGACTGTGATAAAAAACAGTTATTCAGCATGTACGCTGTACCAGTTGAAATAAAACTGGTGTAAATTTCAAAATTTCTCACTGGAAATGATTCTTGAAAAGCCGACATCATTAACAGGTCGTTTTATCCTCGCGTCTCCTGAAAAATGGCCCTTATTTCGGCACCAAACTTTCACCTTGGTATTTCAGAGCCGGGGGATACAGATAATGTCGCGAACCTTTTGGCAACATCTACGCCATCATCCTGCAGGAAATCTCGTCACATGGAAGTCAATTACCGGCTGGCCACGGAAGGAATTAATCGCCTGTCTGACGAGTTCGTATCCCGGCGTAAAAATGATCAAAAAAAGATCATGGACACAAAGCATGGCAAACGTTTCCTGCATGATCCAGATGACCTTCGCTCAGGAAGACAGGCTTGTCCCGGAGCGGATGTCTTATTGAGAGTTAACACATCCCCAGGTCACGAGTTGTTCAGAGCGTTGACCTGAACGAGCCACATTCACAGGTGTTTTTGTCATTAGTGGTGTGTCTAACCGATTCACTATAGAACAAAATCAGTAAGAATACACCGTGGAGACTTCACACCACAACAGGATTAGCGTTGACGGCTGTAAAGTTTTACCCACACTGTCTCTTGCCTTTTCCACAGATGTTTTCGGATAAGCAACCGACATACATGTACCGTTGAAAGATACATGAACGGTACTATAAAATAAAGAGGATGGTTTTAACGAAAAAAAAAAGATCCAAGAATGACGAAAAATGTTGAGTTTTAGGCATGCTAAATATTTCTGAATAACCCATTTAGTTTATGAATATTTCCGCCAATAGTCGGGAATATTCGGAAATGATGTCATCGATGAATTGGGTGCGCGAGACCAGCTTAGCGTTCTCATTTCGCCGTTGGCAACGCCACAGCGGCTACTTAATTTCCGCGAGGCTTTCCGCGAGAGGGATTTTTTTTTCTCAGACGTTTTTGTGTTTTTTATACGTAAGGCAATATCCTAAACTCCATATTGAGGAATAAAAAACCAAGGGTTTCATCTATCTTTTAAGCTTTGTTTTCTTGGAAAATGAATAAAATTTGTTTGTAACTCCTATTCTTAATTAGAGAAATAACGCGCTCTTAATTGCTCCAGTTCTGTCAAATGACCCCCTACAGCGACATCCCTCTTCACACCAGACCTGAAATTAATCAACCGTTTGAGTGCACTTACTTGAAACTATGTCAGAGGTTGGGTCATGTAGACGCTTCTTTACTTCAGATGACTGTGCGAAGTTTGTGAACAGATTTTTGAAGCTTATGAGAATTACAGTGATTTGTGTTTTCGAGCATGACCATGGACAACTCCATTCTGCAATTTCCTGCGACAACCATTCGAATGTCGCCAAGATAATTTAGGACATTTACCATGGAAAACAATTATCAATAGGTTTCAAATAGGTTTCCTGGCAGTTCCACCCCCCAAAAGGAATGACCAGCACTGTCCTAGACAAGGTAAATGTTTGCCGATGACCGATGACAAGTTAAGTTGCCTTTAGTTGTAGAGACAGGGCTTTCTTTCACAAAGCTTCGTAAATCAATTTTTCGTAACTTTCCTCATAAACGGTGTCGCCTTATGACATTACGTCTTTCACGAAAAAAAGTTACGAGAAATATGACTTACGAAGTTCTTCTGGTCGTATGAGTGTGTATTAAGGTATCCAGTCTCAAGACTAGGGGATCAATGCGATGATGACCATGTGTCATTACTGCCTGTTCTGACAGATATATTGATATACGTAGAAGCAATAAGAGAGTTACTGATTGCTTTTTTTTATATTCAGATGTCACGGATATAGGTATCTTCAAAACGTTTGTTTTATCATATTAGTGTATTCCATTATTTCGTGCACTCCAGACAAGAAAATTACACCAGTAGGTTTGTATTTCTGTGGATGAGCAAACATGCATCTAAAGCCGTGGTAGCCATCTTGGTAACGTAACCAATGAACTAGCCGATGGCGGATCCACTGAACATTATTGTATTGCGTACTGCTCTCACAGATCTCCAAAATGAATCAACATGTCGGCTACGAGCTAGAAGAATAGGTTCTTTTTAATTCGCGTGCACCATTTTGACCTTGGTGTCGGTAAGATTACATATGCAACAGATTTCCAACGTGAAA
Organism: Liolophura sinensis; assembly: GCF_032854445.1. Lineage (NCBI taxonomy): Eukaryota > Metazoa > Mollusca > Polyplacophora > Chitonida > Chitonidae > Liolophura > Liolophura sinensis. Next base: position 7,533,804 of record NC_088297.1, on the reverse strand, counting down.
TGTTTGATGTTGTAAGGTACATTTGCTTTGGACACGCATTTAGACGATCACATCGGTAGCCTAATGGTTGGAGCGTCCGCCCCGAAATCGGGAGACCTACAATCAAACCCGGGTAGGGCCATACCAAAGACTTTAAAAATGGTACTTGTTGCTACCTTGCTTGACGCTAAGCACTGGCGGGGTAGAGCAAGGAATCAGGACTGGTTGGACCGATGTCAGTATAATGTGACTGGGTTGGTGTCATGTCTAGTGTCTTCGGCATGATATTTCAGTGGCGGCAGCACTTGATGACATGGGATATGTACATGTACGCGCTCCTAATGACTCCTCATGGTCAAAATTTTAAAGTTCAGCGTTAAAACCCCAAGCATGCATAGCCACAAACATACACGCAGTTAGACAATACTCATTATGCGTCAGTATCTTGATGGATCCACTGGTTAATATGGTCATTCTCATGGAGAAAAGAAAATTCACTTTATGAGAGATCTATCAACCCAAAGAAAGTGTCGTCGAGGAACACTTAAACATCCAAACGCACCACTGATATACTATCTCTAAAAGAGATCTCTTTTAGTATAAGTGGCTCACAGCCTTTTGATAGAGCGATTGCAGAAATAGTTTTCTGAAATGATCCAACTGACAAGGTATAAAAGATGGCGTGCAGGAGTCTGACTACAGTTTTCGCTAACACCCTGTATCTCATGTATTCGTGGCCATACAGTATGTCGTTGATTCTTTCTGTACTGTGCTTTAGTTTTCATCATCCGCAGTCCTGTTGTTAAATATAACATATAAAAGGATAGAACTAATATATCTTGTGTTGCCGATTTGCAATTCTACTTTTGTGCAGTTTTTCAACTTGCGTGCACCAGACAAAAAATCAATATTCTAGGCTTTGTTATAAAAATGACACGCAGTATCGATATATTAATTTCTCGACACCTTCATTTAATGAAACTACATGTCCTGAAATATGAACACCTAATCAGACGAGATGAAGAGACGAGTAGACAAGAATGTGTATTGCATATAATTCGAGGCAGACATACCGGTCTTTGTAATGTCCTCTCAGTTTCTATGGTGTGGGAGACCCTACCACGAATCCAGTATGTCCAGTTAATCATTGTTATGCTCCATATTTAGGAGAGTGGGGATAACAGAGTTTATTTTGGAACCTCTACAGCACTGTCTGATGCTCGATTGAAACTGCGATATGTCTCACAAATGAATGGTGGACGCACCCGAGCAGCCATGACACCCCTCGACACTCATGTTGTAATAAGCATCGCACTTTGAAACCAGCATATGTTATAATATGGAAAACTTTACCCCTGGCGCAATTTTAAGACATAATAATGAAGTGAGTGAGTGAGTGAGTGATTTGGATTTAACGTCATGGTTAAGAATTTTCCAGTCATATGACGACGAAGGAATCCTTAGAGTGCATGTAATGTACCTCCTTATTGCAGGAAGGATCTCCACGGCTCTTTCAGTGCTGCTTCACTGAGACGCCTTACCGAAAGCAAGTAAGGCGCCCCGCCCGAGCCATTATACTGATAGAGGCCAACCAGTCGTTGCACTATCCCCTTAATGCTGAACGCCAAGCGAGGAAGTTACACATTCCTCTTTTATGGTCTTTGGTGTGACTCGACCCAGGATTGATCCTGGATCTACCACTTAAGAATGAAGTGAAATGTGGACAAAAATATGTGAGCTCAAGCGTTGATGTAAATAATTTGTCTTGCGAAAATAAGTTTAAATTGATTCATACAATTTTTAGTTTGAAGCGTGACAAGGGAAACATTCCATAACGCACACTTAATAAATTGGAAAGGATTTAGAAGGGAATATTTGTGATTGTTATCTTAAATCAGTTCACCAGCACACAAGACACGTGCCAATAAAAACTCCTGAATTCCGAGATTTCTGTACTGGTTAATCTGAGACATTGACTGACCATGTCTAGATGATGAGATTATTAATTAAAGGCTCCTGGTTGAGTACAACCCCTGCATTTATTTACCAGACATCAAAATGATGCAGTGAAAGAACATAACAACTGTGTAAAACCGCTGTAATAAACTTATTTAGGAGACTATTTTTTACGGCTATCATGTTATTTATCAACCAAAAAGTATTATATTCATAGCACATGTTCCACATACAAATCTCTTTAATAATTTACGGAGAGAAGGAAATTAGTAGATCTTGATGACATAATCCTATTACGACATATAACTTTTTGATAACAATAGCTAAACGCATTTGGCTGAGTTTAAGGAAGTGTATATAATCTGTTTGCCGTCCACATTCCTTTTCGCAAATTCAACATTTAACTCATGAAATTGGTTCCAGAATATCGAATACCAGTGATTCATTGAATTCCCGATAGTTATCGAAGAACATCAACAGTGATTAAAGTGATTTAGAGATATTTTTTTCTCACAGCTGGGCAAATTTCCTGTTTTATGGAAGACTTACAATCTTACTAACAGACTTAGAGCCTGGAAAATCCCCTAAAGCCGAATGGCTTTATCTATCTCATATTGGTAGATCTCAGAGATCTAAAGAAAATATGACGAAGCTCTTCAGGGAATATCTCTAACCTACTTCGGTTTCTCTGGTGGTACGGAAATGACAAGATTGCTTACAGAAGTGTAAGATGAATCTGTTTTATGGCTGGTGGCTAATAAAGGTGTGGGGTATTCTGGTCTGGAGATCAATCATAGAGTAAAGTAAACTTTCCTAAAAGACATCAGCTTCCCATATCTGCTGTGGAGGTATTCACATCGTAGCCCGACAGCTTTCTTGCATCTGGAGTAATAAGAAACAGGTGAACTACAAACAGGGGATTTCACAGAAAGAAGGGAAAATTTTTTTCCCTTTCTTTTGATAATGTTTTTTTTTTGACTTTTTGATTTATTTATTTATTTGATTGGTGTTTTACGCCGCACTCAAGAATATTTCACTAATACGACGGCGGCCAGCATTATGGTGGGTGGAAACCGGGCACAGCCCGGGGGAAACCAACGACCATCCGCAGGTTGTTGCCAGACCTTCCCACATACAGCCGGAGAGAAAGCCAGCATGAGCTGGACTTGAACTCACAGCGACCGCATTGGTGAGAGGCTCCTGGGCCATTACGCTGCGCTAGCGCGCTAACCGAATTGAGCCACGGAGACCCCTTGACTTTTTGTTTTCAGAATGTTTTCGTTCCACTGCAAACGTGTTTAATTGATTTGATTTGATTGGTGTTTTTATGCCGTACTCAAGAATATTTAACTTATACGACGGCGGCCAACATTATTGTGGGAGGAAACCGGGCGGAGCACGGGGGAAACTCACGACCATCCGCAGGTTGCCGATAGACCTTCCCACTTATGGCCATCGAGGAAACCAGCATGAGCTGGATTTGAACTCACATCAACCGCATTGCTGAGAGGCTTCTGGGTCATTACGCTGCTCTAGCGTACTAACCAACTGAACTAAACGTGTTTAAAGACAACTAATCTAAGGCCTAAGTAAGTGCACTGCCAAATGTTAGAATATTTCACTTCTGACCTTGTACATTATTGTGTTACAATACATTGTCTCCGGCCGTATGTGGGAAAGTTTGAGCTAACTGTCGTGGCTAATATTGTTCACTGTCCTAAAGCCCCTTTCAGACTATCCAACATCACTCAACTTTTGTTGACTCATCAAGAGTCAACATAAAGTTGAGTGAACAAGTTGAGGCGTGTTGAGTAGTCTGGACGGGTTTCTCAACTTCGTTCAACAACACTCAACACGGTTGAACCGGATATATACATGTGTATTTTCTGTCAACAAGTTGAGTGAAGTAGAGTGAAAGTAGCCAATCAGAGGGCGTGTAAAACAACGTGACAATTGTAAAGCACATGATCTGGGCAAAATGGCGACAAAAGAGAGAAACTGGGCTCATGATGAGACTGATTCAAGAGTACGGGAAATACCCTTGCCTCTATAACACGCTGTGTAAACTGATGACGTACACAAAGCAAAAATAGGATGAGGTTCATTTCGAGTCCTACACTTTCTTAAGGATTTCTGCATACCACAGTCAAGATCAAACATTCCAGGATCTACTGCATCTCAGTCTCAGGTAAAACTAGTTCTAATGATGGTATTGCCAACCCAGACTATATGTTCACTGGCCAATCATTGTCCATTGCCATTTTACTGCACCTTCAGCTGAATTGAAATATTTGCAGAGCTCATTGCTGTTATCCTTTTCATTCACTCGTTGCCTCCCTTCAAGTCCTTTGCTAATGGGTGTCAATCCTCTGGGCTGTTCGTCGTGCCTCCATGATCCAGGCAATGTTGTGCCAATGACTGTGTCCCCAGAGTAAAAAATTCGGGGTGGGGTTTAGGCTGCCCTGGCTCCAGCCTTACATCTGAGGAAATTTTGTAGGGTGACGGATTCCAATACAACCCCTTCCACCTTGTTTGCTTCAAGGGCAATGGGCTTCAGAAAAACCCTGAAACGGCTTGCTAGTCTGCCGAATGCGTTTTCTACATTCGTCTGGCCCTGCTAAGGCGGTAGTTAAAGATGCGTTGCTCTTTAGTCAGGCCACGTTGACTGTAAGGTTTCAGAATGTTGTTTTTTTGTGGGAAAGCATCGTCAGTAAAGAAAGATGTTATCTTAAAAAGATATGAGCTTGTGCCAGAGGCCTATTGGCAGAAATTTAGAAATTTTGAGAAAAGAGGTCAGACTTACATTGAATTTGCTAGGCATAAGGAACAATTGTTTGCGCGGTTGTGTTCTGCTAAAAGTGTAGATAAAGATTATGTAAAGTTAAAACAGATCATTCTGATTGAAGACTTTAAAAGGTGTATTAATGATGATGTCAGAACTTTCATTGAGGACAAAGAGGCTGATACATTAGAAGCAGCAGCCACTATGGTCGATACTTACACGGATACACATAAGGTCTCATTTCAGAAAAAGCCGTCTACATTTAGAAAGCCTCAACCCTTTTCCAGCGGTTCATTTAAGTCAAATTCAGAAACAGACTCAAAATTTTGACAAATCAGGTGAGGAAAGAAGCCCTGTTAATTCGAACACTACTCAACGAAGATCTGACCATACATTTACTGATAGACAGTTTAGCAGGGTTACATGTAATTATTATAGGAAGCCAGGCCATGTCATGTCAAATTGTTATGCTTTAAAGAGAAGGCAAGAACAGGAGGGTGGCTCCAAGCCTACTGGTTTGTATGTTCATGCTAAAAAAGTCTGACATAGTGAACAATGTTGATGCATTTGATTATGTTAAGACTCCACCAGTAGATTGTAGACAGAGTTCACAGTATAATGTTATGAAGGTTTTTGAGCCATTTATTTGTGACGGTAAAGTTTCACTTACCACATGCCTTCTGCTACAAAAATCAGGGTATTAAGAGATACTGGAGCTTCTCAGTTTTTATTGTTACAAGATGTTTTGCCATTTTCTGATGAGTCATATTCTGGATCAAATGTATTAATTAGAGGTGTAAGCTCTGCTGAATTGAATCTGTGCCTCTTTACAAAGGTTACTTGTCATCAGATATTATTTCGGGTCCTGTTACTGTCGGCATTAGCCCTACTTTGCCTTTTAAAGGAATTCATCTACTACTTGGTAATGATCTTGCTGGTGACAAAGTAATGATTAATCCTATTGTAACTGATAAACCTTGTTTAAATCAAACTGTTGATCCTGTTGAGAAAGAAATTTCAGTTTTGTTAACTCTTGTGCTGTAACGAGGTCTATGTCAAACAAACTTTCTGATGGCGGCAAAAATACATCAGACCATTGTACACCTAGTGATATATCACATGTTTCTAAACATCAACAACTGAACAGCATAAAGACTCATGTTTGCTTGACAGAGCTCTCGATGATTGTGTTATTTCATCTGAACCTGTGTGTTATTATGTCAAGTCTGATATACTTATGCGTAAATGGAGACCACCTGATGTATCTGTTAATGACTGGGCTGTTAAACATCAGATTGTTGTACCTAAGGCATACCGAACTGAAATTTTACGTATGGCACATGAAATGCCATTAGCTGGTCACTTGGGCGTTAACAAGACCTACTACAGGATACTGAACCACTTCTTTTGACCAGGATTAAAGAGAGATGTAACCCAGTTTTATAAATCATGTCATACATGCCAGGTAATGGGTAAGCCTGATCAGACTATTCCTAAGGCATCATTAGAGCCTGTACTAGCTTTTCAAGAGCCAATCAACAGAATATTGATTGATTGTGTAGGCCCTCTACCTAAGACGAAGTCTGGGAATCAGTATGTGTTAACTATTATGTGTTTAGTAACCAGATTTCCCGAGGCTGTTCCTTTAAGGAATATAAACATCAAGTCCGTTGTCAAAGCTTTAAGAAAGTTTTTTACTCTGTTTAGTTTACCCAAATCCATACAGTCTGATCAAGGTTCAAACTTTATGTCTGGTATTTTTCAGCAAGTTATGTACCAGTTAGGCATTAAACAATACAAGTCTTCTGCCTACCACCCAGAAAGTCAAGATACAATTGAAAGATTTCACCAAACATTAAAGAACATGATTAAGACTTATTGTTATGACACAGAGAAAGACTGGGATGAAGGTATTCCACTTCTTATGTTTGCTGTTCGAGAGTCAGTACAAGAATCATTGGGTTTCAGTCCATCTGATTTAGTATTTGGACATACTGTTAGAGGACCATTGTTAATTTACAAGGAACAGTTTCTCAGTGATGACACAAGTAATGTAAATCTTTTGGATTATGTATCTGATTTTCGTGCTAAGCACAATATTTCATTTACTTTATCCTTCAACAGTTAATAATGGGTTATTTGTGTCCTGTGACCTCACTTAAACATATTAGGATAAAAGGTTTTGTGCGATGAAAACAAATTTGTTGTTATTCTTTTACTTATATAAGTATCAAAAACTAAGGTTACAAAGCATTTGACAAAAAATATCTTTAACAGGAAATGTATGGTTGACATTAACCGCTATTGTCAGTAACATAAGTATATCGATATATATATATATATGTAATGTTTGAGAAATTAAGTTTTTTTTAAAATAAAGTGTTGCCGTGGGTCATGTGCTATTTTTCCGAATTGTACGAGTTTTCTGCTGACATTACCAAGAGTAGACACCAATCCCATGTTTCTATTTTAACTGTAGATAGTCATCTTTCAAGGCTTGGTATATTGCTTCACACACCTCCGGCACAATCTCAGAGATTAACTTCTTTGAAATCCAGTACAGACACTGAAGGCTTGTGTAGACGTCACCTATAAATATAAATCACAGTGGAGCATATAAAATAGTTATACTTCTACATGAAACAACTGAGCTGGTGTTATCGGAAAGTAGCAGGAATAGCGAGACCAAAATACATACGGTTATTATGCTGTACTTTGAAGTATGTAAAACCAATCACTTCAAGACTTTTATGTCAGGATTTATTTTCCGGCGGTTCCTCTGCCAATGTGATATCACATTCGAGGAAACAACCAGTCGAGATAATACTTGCCAAGGCCAGATGTTTTCCTTCGGCTCGCAGGTTTCTTCCACCAACAACTGACACACTTCACAACAAATGAAATAGCCATATTAATCAGCGAAGCAATGTTGGGGGAAAACATATATATATATATATATATATATATATATATATATATATATATATATATATATATATATATATATATATATATATATATATATATATATATATCCGCCATTTTTCTTGTTTCAACGTCTTCTACTCCGAAGAACTATGGCAATAAGCGGAACCGATAAACCCACAAAACGATTCTTCCGGCTGCTTGCCATTGTGTCCCATGCATTGGAAAGAAAATATGGAGATTTCCCTCCAATTTATCGAGAAGACACAGCTGAACACCGTTCAACTCACGTCAACAGTGTTGGACAAAGTTGGCCCATCTGATTTGTGGGACACTCAACTTACCTCAACAGCATTCAACTTCCAGTTGACTCCACAAAAGTTGAGTGATGTTGGAGAGTCTGGACGGGCCTTAAGTCATGCATCCATGTATAAGTCAATATGAAAATGTTGGTACACAATCCTGCGTTTTAATTTAATTGATATTTCTTTGCCAGCGTATCACTAATGCCTTCCAAGTGTCCTTGAAAACTGTTGCTTTCTTCTGTTTTGTGAAAACAGTGCCATGTTTGTTTTGTAAGTAGGTTAGAAAATTTAAAGATATGATCCGTTCAACCCCAAACACTCACAAGCCTTTAAATAGCGATTAATTTATCGACCTTTTGCTTCCTTGTTCATCGGAAATAATGTGTACCACAGCATCGAGCTTTTCACACGATTTATTGTCGGTGTTAGGGTGCAATGATAAGTCTACGCGTCGAGACAGGCAACCAAAATGGACGTTCCATGTCAGTTAATTGCATGGCCAATTCACCAATGACGTTTAACACGGACGATCAAAGAACTCACAAAGTATAATAAGTCAACCATTTTTAAAATGTGACCTCTCTATTAATTCACCTTAAGCTGTCTTTTAGATAACACCGTTTTGAACGAAAATTGGCGTAAAATTTCCAAATGCTAGTACTTAAACGAAGTTTAGGCATTTTGGAAAACATCGTTATTAGGAAGACAATTACCAGCTGAACGCAGGCGCAGTTTAATCGGCTCTCAGATGATGTGATATACCAGCAGGCCCTGAACATAAAACAAAACAAAGGTATGACCTACAGACTCGTCGTCCAGTAAAACAGTCTGATTTTTGAGTCATCCATTAACTTGTATGGACATATAACAAAGCCTTGGGCCATTGGTTATTTAAAGCGCTGTCATTATGTGTCTATGCGATGTGGATGATTGCCTTACTGTTGGGTATCTAAGTGACTCAGACTGGATTTGATTACAGACTCTGAAGAATTGCCGTACTTGGACAATGTAATAATTGTGTATAAAAAATATGAACCATATTGTATTGCTATGCGCGATGTTGTTCAACGTATGCAGCACAGAAACATCCTTCTCCGACTTCTGTCCAATTGATCTGTCCTCATTAGTTATGTTCTCTCATCTATATAGAAAGGCCGCGCCTTAAGTATTGAAATATGTCTGATATAGATCTGCGCGAGGATGTCAGTGGTAAGGCCAAGCCTAAAGAAGCCCACGTGTGTCGATCGGGATGAAGAGTATGGTTGACTTTGTTGTCAATACGTCCCGTGTCGTCACGTGTAGTGATATTGTAGTGATATGTTGTTGGGCGTTCAACATTCTCCAGCTGAGACCTCCTCAGAACCACTGGGGTCTTCCTTAGTCACACGTTGTTGATGGATGGAGCTCTATTAAAACACGATGATCATACCAATCTTGTGTTTTTTAAACCAATATTGCACTCAAGCATTTCACTGCGATTTGGAGGTGGGCACATACTTGAAACTCAAAATGTCAATCAGTCCAAAGACGAAAGCTAACATTCTGTGAAAATTCCAAAAAAAAAAAATATTTTTTTTTATGGTAAGCTCGAGTTCCATCACTTATTTTCCACATTTAGGACAGGTGTAGGTGCTCAGAACAAAAAGTTTACTGGCTCTCCTCCGAATGAGTTTAAACACCTGTGTGTCTAGTGGATATCCCCGTGGGACAGTCACAGGCCGCCGACATAAACTTTGTGTTACATTGTGTGACATGTAACTGTTCTGACATTGATTAAGCAGGACTAGCTTGTTTCAGCACGACATCCTTTCTTGCTAACTGAGTATTTGTGGCTAATGGCAACGGATATTTCAAAGGCTAAAGTCAAATGTCTGTTTAAAATTTGTTGATTTATTGATGCCGTCCAAACGTCGTGTTTCTAAATCCCTGCTACAGAAACATTCAGCGTCTAATTTTCCATCGTGTTTGTGTAACAGCGCTTCTGTTATTCCCTTCTGTTATTTAAAATAATATCACTTATTCGATCAATTTTCCACACTAATGACTTGATTCTACAAGTAAACAAATTTTTACATGAAAATTAAAAACCAAAAGTAAGAGGAAGAATGAATGCATAGTAAAACCAAACAAACACCTGACCCACCACTCAAATAAATTTAAAGCATTCATTTTGGACAAATACTCAATGTATTGCTTAAACAATAATCATTTGATTTTATTTAAAATTACTAAACTATACTAAAAATCATAACAGGTTACCGACTTGGTATTTATTTACGTTGCCAATAACTGGTTGCGAACATGACAGGGCGTGGATCAGTATTAGCGGTTTTGTCGATACCACCTCGTCTCCCTGATAACCAGCGACAAGTAACCGCAAAGGTGTAAATTACAAGTTGACCGTCAGATGAATGTAATCCTCAGACTGATGAGCTCATATCCCGGTGGGACATACAACCAGACAAATGCTCCCTATGAGCTGAGCTGTCGTCTGGACCAAGAAAGATGACTTGGCTCGCTTTGGGGATCTTAATGACAGCTACAAGAGCTTAAGTGTCACCGCTGACACATGTATGACATAGATCGTTTGCCACTATCCTTTGTCATTGGTCATCACCTGTCTCTTAAATTTAACAATAGAGATTATGATGTCTTGCCGGCAAAACGAAACACGACATGCCCTGCGCAACGTCGCGTTCGAAGGACACTTATCGTATACAGTATATAGCTCAGGGCTCTTGTCCAGCGCTGTTTTGAAAATTGACCTTAAGGCTGTTGCCTTGGCAGCGAGTGCTTATTGACTTTAAATGTATTTATTGATTTATTTGAATTGCGTTTCAAACCTCACTCAGAATATTTCGCTATCATTTTCGTGCAGAGAGTGATGACCAATAATGGCTAGAGGGCAAGATATATCAGTTGTGAAAAATCCTTCTCTGTTTTGAAGACGTTTGATCTTTTTACTCAAATTTACGAGTGAGTGCTGTGCTGAATCAGAACTACATTGGTACGTTTTCATTTGAAACCCACATAAGAACATAATTCTTTTAAACAGCTTACCGGCATCTCGAAGTTTATCACTGAGGCTAGTATCCTAGTTTCCTAGTATGGATTCCGGCCGAATTCCTCAACTCAGTAAACAGCTATGTTCAGCCTTTCAAGGCCTTCGGTCTGTCTAGGTGCACTTTTATACTCTATTTCTTTTAGAGAGTCGCCTGTATTCAACTGTCCATAAAATCAGTCATACTCGCTACCAAGATAACCTTTAGTCAGTAACACGTAACAACACAAGCTGTACGCGTTGATACGTTTGAAGTTCACATTATTGAAAGGAAAATTAAATCAGAACACTTTTCCTTATTCATAATGTTAAAGCCCATAAGCTGGGTTTCAACGGCAGGGACTCATTGACTCCGGTGACGTCATAATTATTAGAAAACTAATCATTTCCCGAATATTGGAGGTGTACATTTCAGTCAGAGAAGCAAGAGACAGGTCAGATACAATATTAACATCATTATTGATAAAGCTGACTACCAGTGACCGTCATAAAACGTCATTTGTTCCCTACAGTTGCATGTTGTGTCCTGTTTCTATTGTCCTGGAGCCTTGGTGGTGAGGGATAGTGGTCGGGACTGTCCTGTGTGATCTTACATGAAGTAATACTGGAGACAATTACATGCATGTCATATTGATGGAAGGCAAGAGACGTGTGAGAATAAGCTCGTTACTCCCCAATGCGGATGCACTATGGTTTCTTCTACCGTCAAAACTGACAGCCATCCTTAAGGTCGAAATTTGTCATCTATGGAGTTAAAAACCTTGAATTGTCAATGATTACAGACGATATTATTGGAGAAAACCAAATGATGCATGGCGTTTTCTCAAATTTGAAATTAATGAGCACATGACGCGACCCTTCACCCAAAACAATAATGAGAAAATAAGACCAGTATATGAAAGGTCGGTGTCAACGGTCAAAAAGGCGGATGGAACCTGTTATACGATGGACTTTATTTGCCGGGAGGACAGTTTCATAACTACCTCCGCTTCGGGACCGGTAGATCCAGGATCAATCCTTGATCGAGTCACACCTAAGACTTTAAAAGAGGAAGTTGTAACTTCCTCGTTTGGCGTTCAGCATGAAGGGGATAGTGCAACGACTGGTTGACCCGTATCATTATAATGGCTCGGGCGGGGCGGCTTACTTGCCTTCGGTAAGTCGTGTCAGTGAAGCAGCACTAAATAAAAGAGCGGTGGAAATCCGTCCTGCAACAAGGAGGCACATTACACGCACGTGCACCCTAATGATTCCTTCGTCGTCATATGACTGAAGAATTGTTGAGTACGACGTTAAACCCCAAGCACTCACTCACTCACTCATAACTACCTTGATTTGCTGGTAGAAAGTTTCACAACTACCTTGATTTGCTGGGAAGAAAGTTTCGTAACTACCTCGATTTACTGGGAAGAAAGTTTCATAATTACATATGCCAGTTCATTCTCGGCAATTCGCACACGACTTGGATCCGGCCTGACATGAAAGAGTAAAATATACACAGGAGTTCTATTCAACGAGGATGAGGATGGAAGATGCATACCCGTAAAGTATTTATTTATTTATCTGATTGACATGTTACACCGTACTCAAGTATACTTCATTTATATTACGGCGGCCAGCATTATGGTGAGAGGAAACCGGGCAGAGCCAGGTGGAAACCCACGACCATTTGCAGGTTGCTGGAAGGCCGTCCCACGTACGGTGAGGGAAGAAGACAGCATGAGCTGGTCTTGAACTCACAACGACCGCACTGCTGAGAGGCTTCTGGGTCATTGCGCCGCACTGTTGATGGAATAAGTGATATTATTTTAAATAACAGAAGGGTATAACAGAAGCGCTGTTACACAAACACGAAGGAAACTTAGTCGCTGAATGTTTCTGTAGCAGGGATTTAGAAACACGACGTTTGGACGGCATCAATAAATCAACAAATTTTAAACAGACATTTGATAAGTAGCCTTTGAAATATCCGTTGCCATTAGCCACATATACTCAGTTAGCAAGAAAGGATGTCGTGCTGAAACAAGCTAGTCCTGCTTAATCAATGTCAGAACAGTTACATGTAACACAATGTTCGAATCCAAAATTCTTAAAACAAAGAAAGAAATGACTTTGTGAAATGTATGAGCCGCGAACAGTTGAGGGCAGAAATCATCGTGGATGACAGTGTCACGTGAGCAGACTAGAACGTCTTAGGCTGTTTTCTTTGAAAACACGTGGAAATCAACACGTAAAAAGCACCCTAGTCTTCACGATCCCCGGCAAGTAGAATAAAAAAATTCTGCCCATAACTGTTTACTGGTAAATGTAACACTTAAACGGAAACTATTTTACAAGAGAGCCATAGTATTTATTTATGCCAATAAAGAAGATCACGTTACAAGACCAAGATATTATGCAATTTTCAGTGTTGTGTTTAACGCATGTGATCATTTATAAACGTTTGTTAAATCTACGTCGAAAAACGCACGCAATTACTAACGTTGTAAAACTATCTGAAACCGAATGGTTTTCATATTTTATCAGCATAAGAGGGTACCTTCACGATGTTGGTCTTGCCGACACGTGTAGCATTATGCGCCAAAAAATGGCATTGCATGTCCATAAGAAATTAAAGCAGATATGTTCTCCCCCCACGCTGGCTCAGATTTCTACTGATCCAGCTCTGGATACTTCTACTCTGGTTACTTCTCCTGCTTTGGTTACTTCTCCAGCTCTGGTTACGTCCCCTACCCTGGCGCAGCTCTCGCGCTTGGTGCAAGATATCTTTGAATTGTTTTTTTGATTGGTGTTTTAAGCCGTACTCAAGAATATTTCACTTATACTACGGCGGCCAGCATTTTGGTGGGTGGAAACCGGGAACAGCCCGGGGGAATCCCACGACCATCCGCAGGTTACTGACAGACCTTCCCACGTGCGGCCAGAGAGGAAGCCAGCATGAGCTGGACTTGAACTCACAGCGACCGCATTGGTCAGAGACTCCTGGGCCATTACGCTACGCTAGCGCGCTAACCAACTGGGCCACGGAGGCCCCAAGTTATCATTGAGTTAATAGTTCTGATACATTAGTCTACAGAGTCAGGAGTGACACGTTTTGAACGTATTTGACATACTGATCTGCATTGTCGGTAACATGGCTATCACGCTGGCGGATGATCGTTTGTTAAGCAAAGTTGGTATAGCGTCCGCTTCGAGAGGCGGTAGATCCAGGGTCAATCCTGGTTCGGGCCACACCTACATGCGAGACTTTGAAAGAGGAAGTTGTAACTCCCTCGCTTTGCGTTCAGCGTTTAGGGAATAGTGCAACGACTGGTTGATCCGTATCAGTATAATGGCTCGTGCGGGGCGGCTTACTTGCCTGCGGTAAGTCGTCTCAGTGAAGCAGCACTAGATGAAAAAGCGGAGGAATTTCGTCCTGCAACAAGGGGGCACATTACACGCACGCTAAGGACGTATGAAAAGTAGGAGGATATACCCCAAGCACTCATTCAGTAAATGGTTTGTTAATCCAGATGTTGGCTTGCGCACGGAGCTGGATAAGGTAACAAACTACAACTGCCTATTTCCAATAACAATGTAGTAAGCTAATAAACGAGGAAGCGTTGTCCACACTTCCACTGGACTAAACTTTAAATATTGCTTTGATCGGAAGTGGTATTTGTCATTATCTCAGACAGTTTCTATTGTTATATCTGTCAGAGAGCGGCAGACATCTCCAGGGGATATCATGCATCAACATCACCACATAATTGGGCGGTCTTGAGGATAAAGACCTTTAGGCACAGTACGACCAGAAGTGATGGAGCGAATCTGTTAACTAGGTTAGGCGTTATGAATATATCTTCGAATAAAGTAAACTTAATTTGTCAGGGTCATCAGCAAAATATTTGACTAGTCTGGGGAAATGCTCACCAATGGCTTCTGAATTAGAAGACTTGTTACTGCATCTTGCCCTTTGACCTGTCCTAAATTACCTCTGTGAAATCCGGAGGTTGGAAATGGGATATTAAAGTCTCTTTTTTCTGGAGTGTGTAAATCACTATGCTATTCATTGGCTGAAAAAGTGTAGTCAAAAATTAACGAGTCACATAAGACAACGGCGAATTCTGAAACATGTCCACGTAACATTTGAGTGATTCCTTTACGGTTATAATAAACAGCAAAGATTAAATATTAATACCAGCAACAACCAAACGTCCACCACTAAGGATTACCTCGACGAACCTACATGTATGTCGCGCTTTGACTTTGTCAGATCATGTGTCTTTCTTTAATTTACACAGTTTCTAACCAAACAACATCAATTTATATGGATGTGTAATTTATATAACTTACAAAACATGCTCTACGCGTGCGTTTTAATGACACCGAGTATTCCAGAGTGGGATAAATTGCAGATTTATAAACAGTGCAAATACTGTAAAGAAAAGAACATTAACTTTTATATATAAGTATACAAAACATTTATATAGTGAAGAAAACAGAACCAGATAAACAAAAGAATTATTTTGTGATGTTGGGTTCGACCTTTAGGCCACTGAAAAAAATCTTTCTTTTGTGATCTGCTAGATGCTTAAAATCGTTCTTTTGATTGATTTGTACGACTTTGTCAGCGGCTCAAGATCTTTTTTTCTTGCAGTTTCATTTGGAAAAAAATTCTAAACCTGTCGGGCTAATTGGCAAAAGTGATGCCAGGAACCTGTCTTTGTAAAAGACAAAGACAAATATAAAAAGAAGTTGTGTCAATTTAGCTATGGGCTTTCCACGCTTTGTGCAGTTGATCTTGGGGCCATTGAAGACACAAAAATAAATCCTGAAGAAAATCGCCCGAAGGTCTTCGTAGGTGGGATTAAACGAGAATTCCACTGTCATGCCTTCGCCTTCTTTTCTTTTTGTCTTCATAACTTCCTTTCAGCAATTTTTTAACGTATCAGAAACAAAGGAAGATGTACAGGCTACACGTTGCAGGCTTGTAGAGAAGATGGCATAACTATATGCATATATTGAACAGTATTTTAAATTTGTGATAGACGTGTATCTCACCATATGGGTTACCGTACGCCTGATCCTTTGACAAGCCCAAAAAGCATATTTACATGTAGTTTATGGAAGGATTGTTGTGCCACTTCCATTAGACCGTGAACAATGGCAGGTTACATATATGTACACGAAGCCTTGGATTGAGGAGATTGAATTCAGAGATTTCCGAGCTGATAGTTTTATTTGGTAATTGCAGTAGGATATCTGAACGTCTTCAGACGATGAAGTTTTGTGTGTGGAATATCTGTCGGCAATATAGAAGCTTTTTTTGCATAACCCTTTTTTTGACACAACACTCTCACAATAACCGTAATTAATCGCCAGATCATCCAAGCCTGCAACAGTAATGGGATGACCCGTCACAGCAACATTGATATTGATTTCCGGTATTGAAGAAATGAAGGGATTGCCTTTATTGGAAAGCTTTTTTAATCCAGATTCTTCGCTAAAACACTTCTACTGCTATGAGTTCAATTCCAGCTCATGGTGACTACGTCTCTGGTTGTACTTGTGAAGGTCTACTAGCACTTTACAAATGACCGTGAATTTCCCCAAGGGCTCTGTCCCGCCCTCTCTCCATCTCTTGCATATAAGTGTTTGGAAAATTGATAAGCAAAGCAGAGATCCAGTTGCAGACTGAATACCGACCTTACTTATAAGGTATTGTTTTTCTCCTTGCTAGCGCTTGCCAAGTTTATAGTGTAGATAGTGGTGGGTGGATAACAGGAGAGAGTGCCGGAGAAATGACCCATGCAATCATGAATCCCCCCAAGTCTCTCGTACAGGAGCAAAATGAAACATCCATAGATCACAATTAGTTCTTCCTGGTCTGGCATGTAAACCACCTGCCACGTTAGATATATTCCATGTGAGCCAATCACACCATCACTGTCTCAAAGGGCAACAAGTGCATGGTCACACCGGACTGTTTCTGCGCCCCTCTGTGGACGAGCTCAAGGATCAACTAGTGTACTGATAGATGGCGTCGCGTTGGATACCTACCTACCTACAGCTGTACATTGCAAATTCAGTAATCTGGTAGAAAATTGTTATTCATCGGTTTCCAGATTTCCTGGGCATTAAAATTGATTTTTTTTTGATTGGTGTTTTACACCGTACTCAAGAATATTTCACTTATACGACGGCGACCAGCATTATGGTGGGCGGAAACCGGGCAGAACCCGGGGGAAACCCACGACCATCCGCAGGTAGCTGACAGACCTTCCCACATACGGCCGGAGAGAAAGCCAGCATGAGCTGGAGTTGAACTCACAGCGACCGCATTGGTGAGAGACTCCTTGGTCATTACGCTGCGCAAGCGCGCTAACCAACTGAGCCACGGAGGCCCCCATTAAACTTGAGAACCAAATAACAGGACTGGGGGGAAAAGTGCTCCTTTTGTAATAATTACTTCTACCAAATCAATTATACATGTATACGTGTACCAGTCATTACAGTTAACTATAGAAATAACTCTCGTGCAGTGAATCCCATTGTTGGAATGTTTGAGAATTTTGTTCGGTGTTGCCTTAACTTATAGTCTTCAATGTGTTTTTTTCCAGGCTGCTCCAGACGGTAGATCTGTCAGACCAACGGGCATCTCCAGCAGATGTGATCTGTTCCCACAAAAACATGACTACTTCTCACATCATTAGCTTCTGGCTCTTCAGACGTAATAATAGCCCCTGAGGAAACCGCGTGACTCTGGCAAACCAGATAACCCATCGACTAGATTAGAGCCAAAGTGTCTCTAAGAATGAAGTGAACCTACTGTGTAAGCGGTGAATAGAAGACATTTGACAGGGATTGATTCTGGTTTCTGGGTGGACATCATGATGCCTAGACCACATAACTTAAGAATCTGGTATTCCGGTTTCTTTGACACCTCCTGAAATGATTCTGTGAAGCGAAGGAGAACGATCAGATTCCATCTAACATTTGTTTGTATAAACGATACACAAGACGGCCTTTCAATACAATTATCCCATTTAATGTCTTTTGTTCCTGTTATTTTTTACCTAATATGTGCTGTTGTGCAGGAATTATTATGTGTGGTAATCGTATGTAAAATTAACGTATGGAGTTCAGTTCCGGAGTCGTGTTATTATTTCCCACTAAGACGAGCACTAAGGCCCTCACGCAACTTTGGTCACTATTACTATCAATTTTTTCTTTGGTCACTATTACTATCAATTTTTTCTTTGGTCATTATTACTATCAATTTATTCGCCTCCAAAGTAAACAGCCAACCAACCATCGGTAGAGATTTGCATGCCAAAGACCCCAAAAGTCTTTGATTAAGTTGCTATCCATTGAATCAACATTCGACTTTGCGTCTGACATCGTAATCAATCCCCACCACCATTTCTGCCCAGTGCTTTGGGTATTTGTGGTAGGGGTGATGGTCTGCCAACAGCCTGCACATGGTCGTGGGCTTACCCGGGCTCTAAAAGGGTTCTTCCCACCAAAATGCTCGCCGTCGTCGTATAAGTGAATTATTCTTGAGTACGGCCTAAAACACCAATCAGCTGAATAAATATACATCCGTCTCCGTCTGAAACATTAGATCGTACATGGCTCTGTGATCATCCACAAATTTGCCTTCCTTTGTAAAAAAAGTAGCCGATCATTTTCCACACGTCCCGTAACCTTTCAAAGGACGATGCACATTTGTTAAACTTTTCCTCTTGAACTATCGGCATTCGGTAAGATTACATAGTAAGTTTGCGCTGGCAACACATCTTAACATGACCTTTACTATCCCGTTCAAAAGTCGGTTCCATAGCTGTGTAAGAAAAAAAAAAGGCACTGCCGTAGGAAATTCCATTAGAGGCCCTCCTTAGAGCAATCATAGGCACTTTTGTTGTCCCAGCGGTATTGCAGAGGCCGTGAACATCAAACAAGACGAGTGGTCGTTTCGAATAAACATCACTGTATACCCTGCCTCATGTGCAAAAAAAGTTCTCCAGCAACAAACCTTGGTTTTGAATATTTGATATGAACCTGTGGTCCGTCTGAGTTTCTTATGTATAAATTTATGTGACCTGGTTTTAGTAATCGCATGTCTAGACTTGATGTTGTAGTTGTGTATTTATGGCAGTCGATAGAGGACTTTTTGCTACCTCGCCCTTTCTAAGCGAATTATCTATCTCTCTACTTTGCCCTATGTCGCAAAAGCCGAGGACACGATGCAGCAAGGAACATTCAGGGAGGTTCTCTATTGTCTTCCATGTGTATAAGTGCACACGCGTACCTTTCCCCTCTGGTTCGTTTTGGACGAATTTTCTGCCAGAAGCTATACAATGATTTGATAATTGCAAAAAATAGTACCGCATATGAAACATACCAGTTAAAACAAATACACGTATGATGAAAGGCAAAATCCCTCCCGCCCGAGCCAAAACAAAAATATTTTTAAGATATCAAAATGGACTACAGTTTCTAGCAAAATTCTCTAGTGAATACGTTGCATTATAACTTTACAGCCTCTTCAGAAAAGTATTCCTAACGAAAATTTGGAAACACACCAATGCATTTGATGGAATATCGCATGGCACATGTCACAAAAAATATACACAGCCTGACTTTTAAAAGAGATTCCTAATAAGTCCGAAGTGAAGCTAAACTAAAACTGTTTTCATGAAAGCGCAAATTGACAGTGAGGGGTTAATATCCTGGCCGGAATATATAGGACGTGGACACTAAATCGGACGAACGCAAACTGTGTGTTCAGCTGATGCCCGGTTAAGAAAGTAAGAATTGTCTCAGAGCGGATGTTTTGTTGACAGTTAAGACTTTTTGCATGGAGTAATTTCGCCGGAAATTCTTTTCCCTTCCCTCTCACTTTCCAGCCACTGTTTGAATCGCCTCATTCCTGGATCCAAAACCTCAAACATTGAATAACACTCAAATAGCGTAAATTTTTGCAGAGGAGAGTGTGTTGAAGCGCCCTTAATCCTCTCAAAAGTCATTGACTCCTTCTTAAAAATAATTCCCCGTGGGTTAGTGGTTGGCGCGGTGGCACAACGCAATGATCTGGGAGCCTCTCACCGTTGCAATTGTTGTGAGTTCAAGTCCAGCTTATACTGGTTTCCTCCTCCGTTGTACCTGAAAAAGTCAGCAGCCATGGATGGTCATGGTAAGTGAGAGGTCATTTTCTGAGGGCCACACCTTGGACAAATAACATTGTCTGTTCCACCACTAAGCCCTGATCTAAAATAGAGATATCAACATTTGTGTGGACGAATATTTTAAAATCAACAACATACAGCGTTAATAATAAAAGTCCGTTTCAAATATTCATTTCTTATCGACCCATTACAGTGCATGTATTTACCAGCATTTAGTAATCAAGAAATAAACTTTAAAAACTATGTATCTAATTTAAAAAAAAACAGCGAAGAAACCAGAGCAGCGACGACAATATGACAGTTGTCAGATTGTCACACATACACACGCGTATGAAATGAAATATTACTTGTCAGTTAGCCTTAGTTAGGATATTATTCTGTCCGTCTCAGAACAGACCATCCGTTATAAGAGTAAAACTATTCCAGACACTTGTCATAGGCAGAAACAGCTTTGCCCGAAGGCGCAAAATACTGTTTGTCCTCAGGATGAACGAAATCAACTGTCTGAGGAGTTCATCCTAGCGGAAGAGGTCCTGAACGCAAAATCAGGGCAATGTTTTCTGTGCGCTCTATTGGCGTATTGTTTGGAAAGTCTTATTGGTCCAGAAACGATGTCTTATTGATATTATTACTCCGGGAGTATACCGGTTCGATGGCCTAATGATTAGAGCCTCAGTCTCGAAGTCGGGAGACCTTGATATCAAACGCGGGTCGTGTCGTACCAAAGATGTTAAAGATGGTACTCAATTGCTGTATAGCTCGGCGCTCAGTACTCAGAGGTTAGAGCAAAGAACCATGACTGGTTGTACCGGTGTCAGTATAATGTGACTGGATGGGGTGTCTTCGGCATGATATTTCAAATTCGCCAGCACTTTGTCGACCTGAACTCCCCTTGCCAAAAGAAAACACTCCACTCAAGCACAGGAAGGTATGTCTACTACGAGAACGGCACGCTTCACTGATAAGAACTGTCAGGATACCGTACAGCTTTATTAAACATGTAAATCTTTTCTACACGAGACGTCAACAACGTAGTAAATTAAATACCCAATTAGGTACGTATCCAAAGAGTCGATTGTTAGGCAGCGTGATTTACAGGGAACTCTCCACCCGGCGTGTCCTGAATTTACCGACCGCTTGTCTCCATAGTGTTACAAACCCCGTCTTTAACCATTGTATTACATTTTTTATTTCTCCCTGAGCCATTGTCTAATCTACGTTTTCCCAATTTGTTTACGTTATAACCTGCCCTATAGTTCAGGCTTCGAAGTTTAAGAGTTTAGTGTCATTGTACATAGGGTGTACATTCTGGAAATATGTATTGGTGTTGTAAACATGTTTACGATCAAATCATTCAAAATTTCTTCTACGTTAGTCTATAAATATGAGAGACGGAGTTGTGAAGCTCGCAGTCACTTATTCAAGTCCACTTGTGAGCAGTCATTCATCCAGGTCCACTTATGAGCAGTTATTTACTCAACTCCATTTTAGAGCAGTCAGACTTTCTGTCATTCATCGTGAAGGATGTTGCCGGGTTTGGAGATATCGGCTTTCACGCCATTCGACAATCGTAAATTATACTCCTTTTTTGTACAAAGCTCTTTGTGAGCTTGTGTTTGGCCACTTACTATATTTGAGACCTTATTTTGGAGCTTGTATCGCTCATTCTCCCTTTGTGCCATTCAGTGCATTTCATCCCAGTTTACCATGAAAGTGACTTTGTATATATTTTCGAGGGAACATACATTGAGAGCTCGGCATCACGGATGCTACTATCAACCCGTCCGTTCTAAAAAGTTACACATTCACAGGCATATATGGATTATGCAATATATATATATATATATATATATATATATATATATATATATATATATATATATATATATATATATATATATTGTTTCAAGACTCGGTGTGAGTAGATGCTGACACCTAGGGATGTATGACAATTAAACGTTTTAATCGACGGGAAGCAGGGCTTGATCAGCAGGAATCCTCAACACCTGCATGATAGCCCCGGTGACACCCCGAGTTCCAGGGCTGAATGTAACGTACAGTTCATTTTAATCATTTAAATATTCTTTATTAGATCTCAAACACAGATTTGGATAAACACCCATCGCACAATATAGTTGTCAGCACTCGACATCGGCTGGTACAAAACCTACAGGACCCGGTATGACTTGTTTCTTCGAATTTGTTTCTTGTGTAGACTCGCGTTGAATGCCTCTTTACCGATCGCCGATTTAAACAACGATGTTTAGGCGTAGCACTAGGTAGTGGCAGACCAATACAGGGAGTCTTTTGATATGATTCAATCATTTTAACCGAAGACGTAAATGTGCTTTCTTGCTTTTTGAATTTTAAGTGTTTTCGTTTTATTAGCTGGTTTTCAGGTCGTTTTTTTTTTCGTTTTGATTTCCATTTTCTTATTATTACGTCGAAAATCCGTTCGCCGTCTCTTGCTTTAATCATTTAGTAATTGATTCATTCATTTCTTCAGACACGGAGCTTGTGGGGTATTATGAGGACATTCTTGCTGTGATATCACAGCAAAATATCTCAAAGAGAGATAAAGGAAACAGGACATAACAGCATTACCACAGCTAAAAGTATCGATTTAAACCACGGATAATGCAATAGTTTCGTATGAATATTTGATGTCTTCCCAACATTTGTTACTTACGAAAAAATAGTCAGAGAAGCTGCTCATTAAACCTGCAGATATAAGTTATTACGGCTTCAATAAAGACCTGCATAAAACATTATTACGGACAAACATTGCCCAAGCTCCTCAATTTATCACTGACGTCTCAAAGCTTCTTTCTGACGGAATCCGTCCCCACATTACCAAACCAGTAAACAGAATTAACACTGACCTCAGCTGTCCTTCGTAGTACTAACATTGGAAACTTAATCTGCCGTGGAAGAAGTCCCTTTGGTTATCCTCACTCATAAACCTGATTGCCAGTGGTTTAAGTGACAAATTCTTGGGTACGGCGTTATATAATTTTTCTTCTTGAACTCAGCCTTGGTAAGTGTATACACCGAGAATTGATACAAAAACTTGAGTTGTGGTAGATTTCATCCACGTGCTACTGAAGTTCGGCCACTTTAGATATTTTGTTAACTTAAGCATAGTTATTGTTCGCACAGCTCAAAACGGCAGGAGACATGTATTGCTTTCATGACGTTTTTACATGTAAACTTACAGCCAAAAGAAACTTTACGACTCTGTGAGTTAAATTTAACCAGCCTTTTCAGCAAATTAATACCAAATTATTTTGGGAAAACATTGTACGAAGCATATTCCCATTTACGACTAGCGTCGAATACGCCCACACGAATTTGTTTTGAGACAACGAAGAAAGATAAAAAATTACGTGAGCCATGGATGGCCGCAACTGCACATGTAATAATTGTATAAAAACGTTACACACAGTTAGCTGGACTTGCACACTGACTAAAAACCACCAAAGTAATGCCTCAATTGACTCTAGAACAACGCAAGAGGGCCCTGGGTATGATATCCGTGGGAGCCACCAATGCCCACATTGTAAGGAACTTCTGTTGCTCTAGTGTAACTGTGTCAAACTTGTGGCAACGTTACAGATAGACAGGGCAGACATCGGACAAGCCAAGAACAGGCAGGCCTAGGGTACCTGCTCACCTTACACCTGAGGAACCGTTTCCTGACGGTGACGTCATCGTCAATCAATGCCTTAGGTGACCGGGTCATTCGGCAGACCGTGTCCAGGAGACTTATGGTTCACGGAATTAGGGCGTATCGACCATTCAGAGGGCAGTTGTTGACAGCCGAACATCGTCGGCAGAGGTTGCCATGGGCTCGAATTGTACGCCGCTGGCAGCAACGTGATTGGCGAGGTGTTGTTTTCACGGATGAAAGCCGCTTCTGCCTGTTCCGAGTCGATGGCAGACAGAGAGTTTACCGTCGAAGAGGCGAACGAACGACTGCATCATGCGTCCAGAAGGTGGTACCGTTTGGTGGCAGCAGCGTGATGGTGGAGAGGAATTTGTGGAGAGGAACGGACACCACTTGTCATCATCTACGGGAACCTAACAGCTGAACGTTACGTGGATGAAATTCTACGTCCTGTCGTCCTGCCATTCCTTCAACAGCAGCCACGTGGTGTCCTGTGCCAGCATAACAACGCCAGGCCCCATACAACTCGAGTTGTGCAGAACTTCCTAGACGCCAACAACATCAACATCGTTTTGATATTGACTGATTTTAAAATAATCAAGTTTTTGTGTACTCTGCCCATTGTTAACCAAGATGGATTGGCGATCTTTATACCCCTGCTCTGTTAGTTCACTTGTAAAATGATGTGAGGGCTGCTTTGTTTGTTCTTACTCAAGACTTTCAATATCTAAAGTCCTTGGTTTTTCCAATAAAATAAACTTCAATCATCATGTTTTTTGCTTTGGCAAAATAAATTGATTTGAACTCTTTGAGTTTCTTTTGGTCGTCAATTTATATTTAAATTTCTGGACTCAGTTTCAGTTCTTCTCTGTAAACCAGACAGAACAGCGATATAGAGAAGTGACGTAACAAAGAATCAGCCACATTAAATACGACCGGCTAGATAAGCGACCACGACAACTTTTTCTTTTTCCTGAAAAAAAAAACAAACAAACAAAAGAAAACAAAAAAAAAATTGGAATAGGACCACAGCGCTCCAGACATGCTTCCCGTTTAGGACAACTGTCCAACATTTCCTTCGGTTTGTGTGAGATTATGTTGTGGAGCGAGCGACCTGTTGACTGTGCGTTGCATCCCGTGATGCCCCATCATCAAACTTGATATATCTAACTGTGATGTATATGCTGCTTTCCGGGATTGGATAAGATGTTCGGATGTCTGAACGGTGGCTGTCGGGTCAGTCGAGTGGGTTGTTTCTAAATCGTAGACCTGAGCTTGATGAGTATAAGCGAAGGCTGGTTAAATTTAACTCTCAGAGTCGTAAAGTTTCTTTTGGCTGTAAGTTTACATGTAAAAACGTCATGAAAGCAATACATGTCTCCTGCCGTTTTGAGCTGTGCGAACAACAACTACGCTAAAGTTAACAAAATATCTAAAGTGGCCGAACTTCAGTAGCACGTGGATGAAATCTACCACAACTCAAGTTTTTGTATCAATTCTCGGTGCGAAGGCGTTACATTCTCGTCTACCTTTCTGCTGGTTTGTTGTAAAGGTAGAGTTAAAAAGTTTAAATCCGTGGACTTGATAATTGAATGTTATCAGGGACAACAGGCGATAAACCTAAATGACGGACATCGTGATCTCCGTGTTTGCCCACAATTCTCTGAATCGTGGACAGCGGGTTATTTGGATCAGGAATGCTGATTTGGATGACATGACAGAAGATGAAATTTGCGCCGAACAACAATCCCAAGGCGTTACAAAAGTGAAACGTTTCACAGCAGAAGGATACGGCAAAGTGGTTAGGTTATTGTTTAACAGAACCACGTTCCCTCAGTCTATTCTCATTGGCCATTGCATGCTATGGTAGACCTATACATTGCAACCCAACTGGCTGTTTCACCTTTCAGAAGTTTGGGCAAGGTAAAGGACAATGTAGAAGTGAACTGGTTGTTTCGTTGAATTCGTCATGAAGTCATGAAGGCTTCAATTGTGAGAACTCTGCTAAGTGTTCTAATTGCAACGAAGACCACATCACTTTTTCTGGAGAGTGTTCACTTTTTATAAATGAGAACCGGATCATTTCGAGCAAAGATTTACCAGCAAATCTCCCGGCAAGGGTCAGCTTTTGTCCAAAGCAAAATACCTCTTCTGTACCCCTCCCTCCCTATGTCTGCACATGACAAAATTACACAGTAGAATTGTCGAGGTCTTAACATTTCTTTTTTTGAAATTACACATACCAGTCACTAAATCCCATTTTTCTTCATGAAACTCACCTGAAAACACTTGAGAAAGACAAAATAACTCCTAAACTGAACACTATACACTACTTATTCTAATAAAGCACGAGCTAGTGGCGGCTCCTCTATCTTCCGAAATAATATTATCCACAGTTCCGTTGCTCTGAAACAGTTTCAGGCTGAGGCCGTTCGTGTTTCATTGTCTGAAATTTTTCATATGGATATCCCTAGAGGGCAATGATATGGACTGACTTGCATTCCTGACTGTTGACAGTGGCGAATAAATTTAGAAATCCATTCATTGTTGAAATACTAGTCTTACATAAAAAAATCTTATTAAAAGGAGGTTAGGACATTATTTTTTGTCGGATAACAAGTCATACTGGTATCCATGCAAACACAGTCGTAGACAAAGGCTGTCCTAAATATACCTATATGGAAATTTCAGTTGGGATAAAAATTAATCCGTGATGCACCAACCTCGACTTGTTTAAGTTAGAGCTTAAAGTGCGTGAATATTTAAACTTGCTGTGGGGTAGGTCTAACGTTGAAATAAGTATTTGGCCTTTTGTTTCCGTCGCGCAATGGTGGATTTTCTCTACGCTCTCAAACCACTTGAGGGTGTGTTTCTAGATCGTACAAGTCCCCTTGACCTGTTTTCAGATGTTGACTTAAACAAACCAGATCGCCGTTTGTCTCAGATACTGATCTAAAACATTGAAATCGGTAGTAGGTTTGTAAGAACATGTAGCCGGTTCCATTTTCAGGTTGTGTTGTTCTATGACATATTTAATTTTCAACATAGGCAGCTCCATTTTTTCATGTCCCTCTTTAGCCATTCCGAGGAGTTCATGTTGGGGAGTTTGCACGCTGGAAAGTTTTTCTTTGTGGCCCTGGGGTGCTGCCGTTGACGTCGTTGACGTCGAGGCTGATGCACGCATGGTCCAGCTGGGAATATGTTTATTTAGTACCGGGACAATCTGAGGACAATGTAAAAATTTTGCATGGAATATATGGATTGTGAACTCTTACGTTGGTGCGAGATGTTTGTATATCAATCGGCAACAATATCATATTCTTCATGTCTGTTTGAATGTGGTCAGTATTTCCCCTGTCTCTGTCTGTCTCTTGAAGGATGGTCAAAGCTTGTCAGAGCACGACAAAAAAGCCATGCATAAAGGTTGTTTTCTGTCATGTATGTGAAGTCAAAAGTATATCGACACGATCTGAGTTTAAACTGAATGGAGAAAGGATATAAAGCCTTATTTGGCACAGTTGTTAAACGTACAACTTACTTACCTTCCTGCTGGTGCACAAATATATGTGTTTAACTCAGAATTTACTCCATGTCTCGCGTTTGAGTTTCAAGCGTAGACGACCCATTTCTGTCATCACTGATGGCGTCATCAAATTGGTTATCGAGCGGTGATAGCTGAGAGCGGATCATCGCAGATATTCGTTGTCCTGGTTGTGGATGAAGAGATGCCTGTCCACTACTCATTGCACTCCTCCTGATTGGTGTATTTCACCTTTTTCGTTGGCAATTTCTCTTTGCATTTTTTCCATTGGATTTTTAATTGATAAGACTGCCCTTTTGGTAACTCCTGCCTCTGTGTTAAAAGCCTCCGTTATCAGTGTCCAGTCGCGCTCTTTCTGCACCATTGTTTTGCCCTCATGTCGTTTGTCTTCAGTCACAGATTTATGAGTTTTAATTAAATTTAAAAGCAAATTTGTTTCCAATCCAAAGACATTTTTGTTGCACTTTCCTTGACAAGCTATTACACTATACATGATACATATGTCATTACACTGATACGGGTGAACCAGCTTTTTTCGTCCGTCCGTTCGTCCGTCCCGCTCAAGGCAAATATGCCAGCCATATCTCGGCTATTATTGGGCATAGGATTCGGGAAGTCGCACATAGTGCAAAAGGACCTGAATCATCGTAAGATTTTTTTGTTAGCATGATGTCTCCCTCCACGCCGGCAATTCTTCTTTTATATACTCTGTGATGTTTTCGGGCTGATGTTGTGTTTTATGACTTTGTTTAGAGTATTAAATTTTTGCACATTATTTTGGAACAGGGTATATACTTCGAGAATATCAGTAAAAGAATTTGTTTTTATATCTCCTGCCATAAGGGCAGTCTGGCATCTGCATCAAGAGGACTGGAAAGGAGTGGTGGAATGATTAAATGTTAGGATAAGTCACAGCTATTGGTTAGAGAATGCTTAACTTGCATCACTTTCAAAAAGCAGTGATATGGATTTTGATCACTTGGATCTGCATGAATACAACTGTCTTCTTAATGACGGAAGTAACAGTAAGAAATTTAACCCGTTTATCCGTTTTACGCCGAGACTTTTTCGGCGGAGTTATGGTTAGAGCGTCCGCCTCGACACCAGTAGACCCCGAATGAAACCCTGGTCGGACCAGACCAAAAATGTTACTTCTTGCGGCCTTGTTTGGCGCTTGGTATTGGGAGGTTGGAAATAGGACTGGTCGGCCCGGTGTCAGTATAATGTGATAATAAAAATAACTGGGTGGAGTGTCATGTATGGTGTCTTTGGTATGATACTTTAGTGGTAGCAGCACTTTGGCGACACGAACTCTTCCTGTCACAAGAAGACACACTATACGTGCACACATATAGACTTAACGTCGTCATCTGACTGAAAAAAGGTACGACGTTAAACAAGAATCATTTATCTATTCATTGTTTTACACTCCACTCCAGAACATTTCACTTCATCGACGGTGAACTCATGAACTCGAGGTTCAAATGTAGACAGACTATCTTCTACATCTACGTTTTGTTACAAGAGTACTACGTTGACCACAAGGGTTTACCATTAGGTTCTACAAATTGGTATACACCATCAGTCCTTCCTCATGGTGATGGTCACTGGTAATTTAAATGATGTTACTGGTGAAAGAGATCCTACAAAACCGTCTAAAACTAAGCGAATTGGCGCAGCTAGAGGAATAAAAATACCAGTTCCAAACTAGATATAATTACTTCCACTAATCTTTACTGTCCACTTTGGTGAGCATTAGGCTTGGCTGGTATCCAGGATTACCGGACAAAGATAGTAATTAGTCCAACTGTATACGAACGGAAAAGGCATTTGGCTGGAATAATCTGCTCATATCAGGGTCAGTAAAGGTTTACCACCGGCTGGTCAACTCACGGAATATCTGTCAGAGTTAAATGGACAAGATTATCAACGGCGTCAGGCAATTTGGGCGGATGTCATTTCCGAGAGGAGAAGCTCTGGTCGAGACCGCACTCACCATGACCCGGAGTACACGTCGAGGAGAAGCAGCATTATTCTAACGGATAGTGATGGATTACATTTCCGTCATCGTCTGTGGCGTCCACTTCACAGGTTTTTATTCTCATTAAGACACATACCATACTACAGACTTACGTTCTATCCATATTGGGTTCAGCTAACGATAATTCATACCTAGCGACATCAGCCCGTATATATACCCGCACGTGTCACGCCAGACTGATAAATTGGTTGCATAAGTGCCAGCCTGTTAGGTTATGGTGTCGTTTGTCTACCACCGTACGGCTGCGGCAGCTTACAAACACATTCCTAGCTTTAAATATAACCTCACTGTGATATTCTTATATCTTTTCAGGGTCAGGTGTTATGAACTTCTTGGGCCCATTTTAAGAAAATCTTGGTAAGTCTAATTTCTCATTATTTTCACTACATACTGGTTATCCTGGAATAAAGCAACATGATTTACAACGAGGGTATACAAGTTTCACTTGCGAAGTTTTGTAAAACTGACCCCAAAATCTTCTTCTGCGCTTAGTTTAATAATGATAAGTTAAGACCCCATTCGCAAATACCATCTGGACAGCCAAACAAGGTAATAATAAGCACGCCTCATTCGTTATCGTTATCTTGTCTCAACTCGGCTGTGGTTTAAAGTTTCGTCTAAAATCATCAAGGCATTTGTTATATCTGTACGATCACTTGACATTGGTAGAGAGACAACTGGAAATGAAAGGAAATTTTCTCAACCCTACTATAGTGTTACAATTCATTCTTGGCAAAGAGCTTATGATATAGACGTTAAGAGCAATAAAACACAAACAAGCATTGGCTAGACCTACTAAGTACTGGTACAACTCCTCTAAATTACGTATACTGCGCACCAAAGTTACTTGAATCCAGACGGATTCAGAGTTCGAACCCCAGGTCAACTATTTCTTATCTAAGCGTCAAGTATGACCTGTGTATACCAATCGTTAACCAGGAACGAGTGTTGAAATTCAGTAAATCGCAAAACCCATTTAAAAAGCAACCTACAGTATCCAATTCTAAGAGGAATACTAAGAGATATAGCTTTATTTTTTTTTTTTTTTTTTTTTTTTTGATTGGTGTTTTACGCCGTACTCAAGAATATTTCACTTATACGACGGCGGCCAGCATTATGGTGGGTGGAAACCGGGCAGAGCCCGGTGGAAACCCACGACCATCCGCAGGTTGCTGGAAGACCTTCCCACGTACGGCCGGAGAGGAAGCCAGCATGAGCTGGTCTTGAACTCACAGCGACCGCATTGGTGAGAGGCTTCTGGGTCACTACGCTGCGCTAGCGCGCTAACCGACTGAGCCACGGAGGCCCCCGATATAGCTTTATAAACAGTAAACAAAACTGGTAGCATATACGAGAGACCTGTCTTGATATAAAGTTTTAAATACGTCTTGGTTAGAAATGGTAACCATTTCCACAACCAATGAGGCCTATTAGGGTTCAGTATGCTCACCAAATTATGCTAATTCCGAGTGGTGGCGCTCGTGCATACAAAAGATGACCGAATAGCACAACGGTTTAATTGATTTGAGGAGTAGTGGGGCACCATATATGAATCTCACAAACTCTCTCGTTTCAAGTCAGAAATATTTCTGCCACGTATCCCACCTATACAAGTAAATTCTTTTAAATCTCTCTCTACTTTTTGACGTGTGAAGCTTAAGTAGCTGAAAGTCGGCCTCCGTGGCTCAGTCGGTTAGCGCGCTAGCGCAGCGTAATGACCCAGGAGCCTCTCACCAATGCGGTCGTGTGAGTTCAAGTCCAGCTCATGCTGGCTTCCTCTCTGGCCGTAAGTGGGAAGGTCTGTCAGCAAGGTCGGGCCGTGCCCGGTTTCCACCCACCATAATGCTGGCCGCCGTCGTATAAGTGAAATATTCTTGAGTACGGCGTAAAACACCACTCCAATAAATAAATAAGTAGCTGAAACATTCAACACGAGCCTACTTGATCCTCCACCAACCTGCAGATAGTCTTGGGTTTCCCCAGGGATCTGCCCTGTTTCCTTCCAGCATAAAGCTAAGTGAAATATTCTTGAGTACGGCTTAACACACCAATCAAATAAATTAATATTACATTTGTATTATGAATAAAATTTATGCTTTGTTGTAATTGATTATAACCATTGTGTCGATTAATTTGAATTAACTGTTGACACACACACGTCAACAGAAAGTGTGAGATAACTGTAAAGAAAACAAATAATTAAAAAAGCCAAGGTGAGATGCCCATTTTTTGACTAAAAACGAACTGGATTCACTCAGCTCCTATGTAGACCACCATGTAAGCTGCGAACTGTTAAGCTATTCCCCCAACTTCCTATACATTCCCGAACCCTACAGAGGGCAATTTCCATAGAACACAAGTGCGCCACTTTAGTCAATCTACACAATAGTGACAATCATCGGCAAAGAAAAAGTTATTTCAATTAACGTTTCTAGGCCTATGTCCACGTGCATTTATTTTTCTTTATAATCTTTATTCTTATTTTTCCACACTCAGATTTCAGCGAAGTGTTACATTTTAAGGTATCGCAACTGACCGACACTGCTTTTTCTCATCTCATTTGATCTGTATATCTGCCTGTTAATGTGTAGCTCGTCAACTGTTTAAAAGCACAAAAATTTTAAACGCATCACACCTCTTGTGGTCAGCAAGAGTATATCTGTATATCTGTCTGTTAATGTGTAGCTCGTCAACTGTTTAAACGCACAGCAATTTTAAACACATCACACCTCTTGTGGTCAGCAAGAGTATATCTGTATATCTGCCTGTTAATGTGTAGCTCGTCAACTGTTTAAACGCACAGCAATTTTAAACACATCACACCTCTTGTGGTCAGCAAGAGTATATCTGTATGTCTGCCTGTTAATGTGTAGCTCGTCAACTGTTTAAACGCACAGAAATTTTAAACACATCACACCTCTTGTGGTCAGCAAGAGTATATCTGTATATCTGCCTGTTCATGTGTAGCTCGTCAACTGTTTAAACGCACAAAAATTTTAAACGCATCACATCTCTTGTCGTGAGCAAGAGTTTTTATCTTAATTTGTAACTATCTTGAGTGTACATCACTTATAACTCAATTCCCAATTAAGAAAGCCATCGACGTGTATCACGACACATTTGAAATTTACTGGCAGTCGTATATTTAAGTGAGTATAGTTTTTGATAGTTTTGATATTGAAGCGTGAACTGAATTAGTTCATATCAATTCACACTAGCTACTTACAAATTTGAAGCACAGCTTTAGTACTGAAAGGAATTATAAAATCCAAAATAGCGTTGAACTAGGTCCAATAAATACCTTATGCTATTTGTACGAGAGGAGACTGAAATGTTCTCGGCCTGAGATGATATGCGTTAGCTTGCTCGTTATGTAAGTTACTACTTTAGTACCTACTTATCAATATATTAAAGAAGTCA
>NC_088297.1:7117374-7200757 GCF_032854445.1 Liolophura sinensis | reverse complement strand
AGATGAACTTGGTTTATGTTGAGACGTTTAATTCTTGTTGACCATGAAATGTGAAAAGCAATATTTGAAAGATTAAACCAGAAAATATCACCATTTGAACTCTAAATATTCTAACCACAAAACTCTGTAATTTTGTGTTCCTAAGGCATAATTTTTAATTTAAGGAAGAAAATATATATGTGTTTTGAAAGCTTAATCTACCGTGAATTGAAAAGTATGTGTAAGTATAGTTTTGCTCTCCCTGTCTGTTATGAAGCAATAAATAAAGAGAAGCTTTTTAATTATCTCTGAAAAGACGAGAAACAAGGGGAATAACTCTTTGAGCCATGTGCACAATATATAAAGTTGATGTTAACAGATGAAAACTCTGCTGACAGCTCAATACAGTCCATGTTGATATAATGAAGTCATGAAAGAAATGACTGAAAACTGTAAATGAATGTGTAAATAAAGGGATGACAGAAAACGTCACCCTGGTAAGAAACAGGTTTGTGCATAGCAGTGGATGGCCATTTTCAACTTTCACCTATCAATATCCTCTAGGATAGTGAAGAGCTGAAGAAGTATAAAGCAAACAGAAAATAGTTCATGCTGACATGAAACAGAGAGTAGAATCCTTAAGAAAAGACATGTAATTTTAACACAGATGTAAATGTTATGAAAAGTGTAAAGACAAGAACTGTACAAATGTTAGGCATGGATGGAACGAATGACAGCTATTTTGTCCTGCCATATTGCACTTAAGGCATGGATTGAGCTGGTTTTCAAAAATCTTTTTAAAGGAGTTTGTGGAAATCACAAAATACTGAAATAGTTCTGCTAAAAGCTGCAAGCAATGACAATGTACGAAATCCTGAGATGTGCAAAAGTCATGTCAGTATGCGCTAGTCTTCCAAATGATTTTGAAGTTACACAAAGATAGCCTGACCTTTGCAGAAAAGTTTGTGAAATCTGAGCAACATGGCCTAGAATGAAGGCAGAAGTGATAATAAAAGAACAAATCGATGATGCCAAACTTGTGTCTGAAAGTGCTTTTCAAAAATTAGTAGAAATGTGACATGACTAATTGAGGATAAGAGTGTAAAAATTCAACTGAGAATAGTTTTGAAGAACTGCAAAGTACAGGATACCTGATCAGCATAGAATAAAACTGACAATGAATGAAATAATAATGTATGCAAGTCTTCTGTATGGATGCGTTTGTTAATTATCCTGAATCTCAGCTGAAACAGATCAAGAAGTGAGTGCTTGGGGTTTAGCGCCGTACTCAACAATGTTTCAGTCATACGACGATGGAAACAGATCAAGGATAACTCCTGTGTACATAAAGTTAATTGGGATTGAAGGCTTGTAATGTAAACTGTGACTGTAACAATTTTCATGTGGGTATTTTGTAAATTCTAAGCTAATTTGACACGCATGAAAATGAAGAAGGTTGCATATTATATGTGTAAATGTTTTACTGACTGATTGAGTGGTTAGGATTTAACGTTGTACTTAAAAATTTTGCATTGATACAACAACAGAGGATTCCTTAGAGTGCATGTACGTGTAATGTGCCTCCTTGTTGCAGGATGGATTTCCACTGCTCTTTTATCTAGTGCTGCTTGACAGAGACGACTTCCTGAAGGTAAGCGAGGCGTCCGGCCCAAAGCATAATACTGATACAGGCTAACAAGTCGTTGCACTATCCCCTTAATACTGGACTCAATGCGTGTGTGACCCAACCCAGGATGGAGCTTGGATCTACCGCTCGAAAGAGACGCTCTACCAAGTGAGCCATCGGGGCAGGTATTCGTTCAAACGTTCAAAAAGTATTTGACCAGATGAAAACCAGATGAAGACCAAACCTCTTGTTTTCACAGATGGCACTAAGCTGTGTATGCATCATGAACATGGATGTGAGCATTATGATGACAGCTGAGAGGAAGATGAAGTTAAATGGCTATGATAAGTAGGGCTTCATTTTCCTGTTGGTCTGTGACACCAAGTCTGCTCAATGTTTAGCTGGTCCAGTATATTTGTTCAGGTACTGTTGAGCCAGTTTTGTGAAAAATTTAACCTTTGTCACTGTAAAAACAGTTTCAGATTTATGTGCCTTTGTATAATATCCATTATTTAGGTCTTTGAAAACCAATAATAGACTTCCTGTGAGAGACTGCATTATTTCATGCTGATGACGTTGTTGAATGTGTATAAGAGAGTGACAGCTTACATGAAAACAAATCATAATTTTGAAAATAGGGTCACAAGACTCTTTGCAAGAAGACATGTTTTTTAATAATGTCAAAAGATGGTTCAAAAGCGAAGCTATTACTGTGTGTCATGAACAGCTTATTAGGAGTATGAGATATTTTCTGGGTGCCAAAAGTGGAAATAATATATGCTTGCAATTAAGAAGTGGATTGATGTCCTACACATGAAAGGAAGAGTATGTAAGATTGCTTTCTTGTATATTCATGCACAGATAAAAATTTGACACAGAAGAAATCAGTTAAAATGAAGGTTGGGAATCACTCCCAGTCACGGATACGAAAAGACGAATTTTCTACAATAATGTAGCATAAAGTGTCCATAAAAATAGGTAATTGGTAATAATTTTCTGCTAATGGAGTGCAAAGACCGACAGTTAATCAAGTTTTAAATAATAACGGTGCTTTGCATGCCACAGAAATGGCTGAGTTACCTCCCCTTATCCATATGTTATGTCGTACTCACAGTGGGTTGTTTTTGTCCACCCTGGCCTGCCAGTCTGCGGTGTAACTATTCGTTTTGGTCTCTGGCAATAATGCAATTCACTTGGTTTGTCCCCAGGTATCCAATACTCCAGGACTGTGGTAAAGGTAAGGTTGTTTCTGAAGAATTAACAGCACGAAAAACCAAACATCATGACAAAAATGATGATAATAGCCTGACATTAATATTTATAATATTGAGAGGCAAAATGTGTTATTCTACAAACAAAATAAGTATAGTGGAGACGGTGAATTTATTCATTATTAAAAGACCTGTAGTACTGGAAGTTAGCATGTTTTGTATGATGTAA
Source organism: Liolophura sinensis (assembly GCF_032854445.1). NCBI lineage: Eukaryota > Metazoa > Mollusca > Polyplacophora > Chitonida > Chitonidae > Liolophura > Liolophura sinensis. The sequence continues at coordinate 7,197,711 of NC_088297.1, read as the reverse complement.
ATTAAAGAAGGAAGCAAATTCCATGAATACTTTAGGCAAATAATGAAAACAGGGGGTATAACTCTTTGAGACATGGCGATTCCATTTTCCACTTTTTTGCAGACGACCAGAAAGCAGGGTTACGTAAAATCCCTATTTAAAAAGGTTGTAAATGGCGTTTGGTATGATTATGTCAGATACCGGCTTCCGTGGCAAGAAGCAATTTAAAGGTGTTTCAAATGGTGTCCATTGTCACACCCAAGTTTTTACTTTCTCGAAATCTGTTCCTCTGATTTGGTTAGGCTCTGTTGTCATGAAACAGTCACAAAGGATTGACTGTCACCAAGCTGTGACAGTTCCTCTGAGTAGGGCAGCCTTTATTGCCATCAAACGGGAAAAAGTGTTTGGCTGTGACCAATCTGTGACAATTCCCGGGATTCGACAACATTGTATTGTCATAAAGCAGGGATAAGGCTTTGGGTGTCATCAGTCTGAGACACTTCTTCTCACTCAACAAACTTGGACGATCATACAAAAGGGTAAAATCTTTGTCTATCATCAGTTTGTGACAGTTCCCCTCATTTGAGTGTCACCAGTCTGTGACATTTGCTCTGATTTGACTCACTTGTATTGTCATAATACTGGGAAAAATGTTTGGGTGTCACCAAAATGTGACAGTTCCCCGGATTCATCCAAATTGTATTTTTATAATCTAGGAAAAGGATTTGGCTATCACCAATCTCTGACAATTCCCCTGATTTGCCTAACTTGTATTGTCATAAAACGGGGGAAAAGGGTTTGGGTGTAACCAATCTGTGATACTTCGTCTCATTTATACAACTTCTCTTGTCCTAAAAGTGGAAGAAGAATTTAGCTGTCATCAATCTTTGACATTTAATTGGACTACGCAAAATTACATGGTTCTAAAACGGGGAAATGCCTTGGCTGTCACCAATCTCTGTCACTTTATCTCGATTAGAAAACTTCTCTCCTCCTAAAACTGGGAAAAGAATTTAGCTGTCATCAATCTTTGACAGTTCCTCGGATTACGCACCATTTTATTGTCGTAAAACGGGGAAATGGTTAGGACGTCTCCAAACTTTGACAGTTCGCCTAATTCGCCAAGGCTGTATTGTCATAAAACAAGGGAAAGGGTTTTGGTGTCACCAATATGTAGCAGTTCCAACGATCTGGGTAGCGTGTATTGTCATAAAACGGTCAAAAAGGTTTGACTGTCACCAAGCTGTGACAGTTTCTCTGATTTGAGTAGCTGGTTTTGTCACGAAACGGGAAAAAGGATTTGGGTGTCACTAGTATGTGAGAGTTCCTCTGACTTAGCAAGCGTGTTTTAGTATAAAACCGGAGAAAAGTTTTCGGTGTCATCAACCTGAGACACTTCTTGTTATTCACCAAACTTGGAGGATCATAAAACAGGGCAAAAGTTTTGTCTGACACAGATCTGTGACAGTTCCCCTCATATGAGATGTCATAAAGGCGGAAAAATGGTTTGGGTGTCACCAATCTGTGAGAGTTCATGTGATATGGCTCACTTCCGTTGTCATAAAACAGGGAAAAGGGTTTGGGTGTCACCAATCTGTTACAGTTTCCATGATTCGGCCTAAATGGTATTATTATACAACTGTAAGATAGGGATTGGCCGTCACCAATCTGTGATAGTTCTTTTGATTTGTCCAAATTCTATATTTACAAAATGGGTAAAGGGTTTAGCTGTCACGAATTTCTGACAATTCCCGTGATTTCGTTAACTTGTATTGTCATAAACCGGGGATAAGAGTTTGGGTGTCACCAATGTGAGACACTTCGTCTCATTTAGACAACTTCTCTCCTAAAACTGAGAAAAGAATTTTACTGTCATCAGCCTTTGACAGTTCCTCGGATTACGCAAAATTATATGGTCCCAAAACGGGGATATGGTTTGGCTGTCACCAATCTCAGACAGTGAGCCTTTTTCACCAAGTCTCTACTCTTATGAAACAGTGAAAAGTGTTTTGCTGTCACCAACCTCTGACAGTTCCTCTGATTTGGGTAGCCTGTCTTGTCATAAAACGGAGAAAAGGGATTGGCTGTCACCAATCTGTGACAGTTCCCCTGATTCGACAAGCTTGCATTGTCATAAAAGAGGGATAAGTCTTTGGGTGTCAACAGTGAGACACTTCTTCTCACTCAACAAACCTGGACGATCATACAAGAGGGCAAAAGCTTTGTCTGTCACCACTTTGAGACAGTTCGTCTGAGTTTCCTGTCACCGAACTGTAACATCTCCTCTGATTTGGGTAGCCTATATTGTCACGAAACAGGGAAAAGAGTTTGAGTGTCACCAGTCTGTGACAGTTCCTCTGACTTAGCAAGCGTGTATTGTCATAAAACCGGAAAAAAGGTTTGGGTGCCTTCAACCTGAGACACTTATTGTCATTCAAGAAACTTGAAAGATCATAAAACAGGGCAAAAGTTTTATTTTTCACAAATCGGTGACAGTTCCGCTGATTTGGCTGTCAAAAATCTGTGACAGTTCCCCTTAATTGGCTATCTAGTGTTGTCATAAAACGGGGAAAATGGTTTGGTTGTCACCAATCTGTGACAGTTCCCCCCCCCCCCCCCCGATTAGGCGAACCTGTATTCTTGTAAAACCGGGAAAATGGTTTGGGTGTCACCAATCTGTGACAGTTCCCCCGATTAGACAAACCTGTTTTCTTCTAAAATGGCGAAAAGGGTTTGATTGTCACCAATCTAAAACACTTCTTATGATTCAAGAAACTTGCAAGGTCATAAAAGAGGGTAAAAGCTTTAGGTGTCATCATTCTGTTACAGTTCCTCAGAGTTGGCAAGCGAATATTGTTATAAAACGGGAGTTTGGGTGTTACCAATTTTTGACTGTTCCCCTGATGCGGACAGCTTGTTTTGTCAGAAAAAAGGAGAAAAATGTTTGGGTTTCAGCAATTTTTGACAGTTCCCCATATTTGGCCTGCCTTGGATTTAGCAAACGTATATGGCCATAAAACGGGGAAAAGATTACGCTGTCTGCAATCTGTGACCGTTCCCCCTGATTTGTCCAAATTGTATTATCATAAAATGGGGTAAAAGGTTAGACTGTCACCAATCTGAGACACCTCATTCTGTAAACTTGTATGGTCATAAAACGGGGAAAATGGTTTGGCTGTTATTAATCTGAGAGGTTTTTATTGGGGGGGGGGTTCCTATTGCGAGAAATGAGCCCTCTCAACTCTGTACGTCTTTATATTCTGACTACAGTTTGGAACGTCTACTTTTTATCAAGCAATGGATAGCTGTTTGTCAAGGTTTGTGCATGAGCGTATTTCCAGGGCGTAAGTGATCAATTAGACAAAAGGCATACCAGTAAGGACATTGGAGACCGTTGTGAACACCTCTACACAGTGAGAATAAATGAATGAATGAATGATAATCGCTGATAGTCACAGTGAGAGTTCCAAAAGGATAATATTTGCAATCTTAATAGAAACACGGTTCATGATGTACAATAAACTTAGCATTCGTAAGCAATGCGTGGCTATATTTGGTTATTTAATACCCAAACGTGCACAAATTTGACCATGGTCAAAATCGTCGAGCCATCATGAATTGTAAAGGGAAAACCTTAGAAAGGCGGTGTAACAAATAGAGAACATTGCGTAGGATGTCGACTAATAGGAAGGATACAGTGACTTTTATTCAGAATCATTGTCTGTATACACATATCCTGGATTTGAATGAAGAGATGACAGAGCAGTCCAAACACGCTGGCTTGCATTTTGTACTTTATTGCAGACGTCCCCAAAGCAGGGTTACGTAAAATCACTATTTGAATGGGTTGTAAATGGCGATGGTATGATCATGTCAGATACCGGTTTCCGTAGGAAGACGCAATTTAAAGGTGTTCCGAATGGTGTCCATTGTCACACCCAAGTTTCTACTTTGTCGAAGTCTGTAAATTTGGAGACTAGAGTCTGTAGATATTATTTGTTTTTGTAAACAATAGCTAACTTATTAATGCTGTGCCCTGTATATATGTTACGTTGTTAAGCTGAAATGGTTGTAAAACTGTGACACCCATAATACTTAAAGACATGTGGTTTACTGTGCAAGCCCCTATGTTGTTTGACTGGCAACCGGTTCTAGTCATTTGAGGAACCTGAATATTTCCCTGTTAATACTTCACATATGAGGGTGCTGACGCGCACCTTCCGATGTTCCATAGCTGTGTGTGATGGTAGCTCCATTCTGGATCTAAGTTTGGCAAATTTTGCCGTTATTGTGGGTGGGTAAGCAGTTTTGTATGAACAGCTGTATAGTTACATGTAGCTAGCTTTGCCTCTTGTCCTCCAGGCAACTTCCTCAGCGGCCTGACTCTTGTAGGCCTGTTTCTATAATTCGTTTTTATCTGCCTTGGTTTAGCTGCTAGAATCAGTTTGGTCTGTTCCAGCTCTATCTGGAGTTTATCAAACGTTACATTTAAAACAACTGCCCGCGAAATAATGGACCAATGCTTGGCAGCATGTTTTTCTTTTTTGAAAAACATATCAATCTTTTTTTCAATCAATTTATAAGATCCTAGTAAAATGTAATTTCCTCTATCAGAGAAATTTGTTACGAAATTAAATTGTAAATTCAGTTTATTTAAAGGCAACATTATGATCAGTACATTGGAGTAACACAGTCAGACAGGAGAAAGGTAGACGGTGTACACATTCACATAACGGCACATAATCGGAAACATTTAATTTAATTTGGATCGAAAAAAAAAGTTCGTAAGGTGGAAAAGTTAAAATTTTTTATGGAAGATAACTTAATTTACAGGTGCAACTCTACCTTGATAAATCGCTCTTGATAAGTTTTGTGTTTTTTTTTTTGTTTTTTACAATCGGCAACGAAAGGCATCTCTCCCCCTTATCACCACCACCAAATTGCCATGACGCTAATTCGTTATTTTATACAAATGATTTCAAACAAGAATAAAAACACCAACCCCAGTTCTGATGCCTTAAATTTCTGTCACATATTTATTTTGCTATTTCATTATGCACCTAATCCAATTGATACCTTACTTCAAAGCCATTTAAAGAGGACTTTGGACAACTACCTGAATCACTAGGAGCATTATCATGAAGGCTTCAATTGTTAATGCCTGGCGCAATAAGTAAGAACATGTTTAAATTTGTGCAGCCAAATTACTCAATGATATTTCTGATGCTAAAAAACAAAACAAAAAAAAAGAAAAGCACAGCTTTTCTCTTTATTTATGAACACAATACATGACACAAAAGAAAGAAAAATGAAGTTCGCCATCACATTTTTACACTTCTGCGGGGCAACAAAAACAAGGGTGAACACTCCTTTTGAAGTATTGTTAGCTATCCTGATTGGTTTCGTGCGTTCGTCTTGTATTTTCCTGTTTTCGCGAAAATGCTGTCTCGCTTCACAACAAATACATGCCAGCTGTTGGTAAGACAACTGAATGCAAACAACCAGCATCCTACCACATGTGCACAGTTATGGAGGATTCCGTGTATCCACTGTTTGAAAATAATTCAGTGAGAAAAAAAAATGTGTTTTAACTCGTACAGCAATCTAAAACCAGTACCCCAAGAATCACAATTTTTAAGCAAGAATAATTATTCAGGATAGTCTGCCAACTTCCAGCTCTGACATCACACAACAAAATGCCAGAAATCACTTGTCATAAACATAGTCTGTGAAGCAGACGTCACTAATTGCTATATATGTACCAGGTGAGTAACAGGAAATTGCTAAGTTATCTCCCCTTACCCATTTCCTGGCCACAGATTACAATCAACTTTCCGTTTACTTCCACTTTGATGTTTGGTCTCATGGCACTGTACCTAAATCCGCAAAACCCGAACACTGTGGCAATATTTGTGCCCGAATGTTACCTACTTGAGTGGAGACTCTGGAGCTGTCCACAAGTTGTGGTCACACAGAGACGTGCGAGATACTCTTGGCTGTATTATCTTTGGCTGCAGGACATGCTGGTCAACTATGAGACCACTGATGGAGACGGGAAGTCGGCTGCCGGTGTGGAAAAAGCTGTGAAGGCCACTGACCCTCTGCTTCAATTGATCAGGCTAGCAGACCCCGTCCACCTCGGTAGGTCACAGTTTAGAACGATTAGGTATCATGGTACCCATCAGGAAGGGTGTGTTTCATGTTAAAACTAAAAAAAAAAAAAAAAATCATAAACCAAAACAAAGCTCCATTTAAACAGAGAATGTAATATTTCATGAGCTAACGAAATATTCCACAAGAACAAAATGAACAAAATCACTAGCATTGATCCACTGTACTTTTGAGAAAAAAAAAGCTCCATATTACAACAGATATTGTGAAAAAGCACAGAAACGTTTATTTATTTGTATGATTGAAGAAAAATGTAGCAAAGCATTTCCCAACAAGGTTAAACAGTAATGCACATGACATGTAGTAAAGCACTTCTCCACAAGGTGAAACAGTAATGCACATTACATGTAGCAAAGTATTTCCCCACAGGGTGAAACAGTAATGCACATGACATGTAGCAAAGTATTTCCACACAAGGTGAAACAGTAATGCACATGACATGTAGCAAAGCATTTCCCCACAAAGGGAAATAGTAATGCGCATGACATGTAGGAAAGCATTTCCACACAAAGGCAAACAGTAATCTGCTTGACATGTATCAGAAAATTTCCACACAAAGGGAAAGAGTAATGCGCACGACATGTAGCAAAGCATTTCCACTCAAGGTGAAACAGTAATGTACTTGACATGTAGCAAAGCATTTCTACACAAGGGGAAGCAGTAATGCTCATGATCACTCATGTAAAGCAACACAAAATTTTTCTCTCTTTATTTTTGTAAGGCAAACAGCCTATAAATTTCCTTCGCGCACTGATGTGGACCAATACTAATCCCTTCTCAACTATCGCTATGGGCTTAGTGAAAACCATGACTAAACAAATGAAAACAGGACACACACATCCTATGATGTGCTTAGCTGCCAGGCCACAATCAGTTTTCCACTTACTAAAATGTTTTAACTCTCAGAACTATCAAAATCAGCTAGCCCTGAATGCTACTGGACTGAAAACCCTGAGCATGATACTCCTTGTCCCACGGAATTTTATCTGATAATGTGCTCTCAAATCATTGGACAGAAGAATGTATGAAAAATTTCAATTTTTAAAGCTGTTTGAACTGAGTAGGAAGCATGACAGTCTTGCCATGTAAGTTGAAATTTGAACTTAAAAATGCATTTAATTTTCAGATGAAATTCTGACTTTCTTGCCAAAAAGTGCATAAAATCTGTGATTCAGGGAAGGTGTGATTGTGTGTCCCCATTTGTCTGGTCTTAGTGTATCAGGAATTCTGTAATAATCCACAACTGCTCTTCCAATGCCAGTCATCTATTGAGAGCTCTCACAAATCACAGGCAATTAAATCAAGTCTAAATTTTATTTATTTATTTGATTGGTGTTTTATGCCGTACTCAAGAATATTTCACTTATGCAAGGGTGGCCAGCATTATGGTGGGAGGAAACAGGGCACTGGTGAGAGGCTCCTTGGCCATTACACTGCGCTAGAGAGGTAATCAACTGAGCCTTGGGGGCCTCAAATCAAGTATAAAAGAATGGTGCCACAATGTATACAATCAGATATAGTTTTTGCTACCTTTAATACAATATTTAAACGGCTCAAAGAAAATGTGCACTAGCGTAGAATCACTGCACTGTCTGTCCACAACTGAGCAAAGATTTCCCTTAGATCTACTGGCAAATCAGACGCTACATACCGGTTATATACTCCGGTATCCACGTTTGATATTTTTCCACTCATAATTGCCTTGGCTCTGTCGGGTCCTACCCATGTCTTATGGACCTCTTCTGCAGTGTTCAAATCTAAATTTTACATGAAGATAAAATAGTGGATACTGAAGAGAGAGACTTCATTCTGCCCGTGCAGAGACATGCTGAGGAATGATTAAACAGGAAGTATTTATATGTTAAACAAACACTTGTTAGCAAGGAAAAAAACTCCTGTCACCTGCGACATAAATGAAGGGCATCTACACATTAAACTCTTAACCTACACATCAATATATGATTCTCTTTCCATTTAAATTTGGGCCTCCTTGCTCGCTGTGATTTAAAGTCCAGCTTATGCTGGCTTCCTGCCCTGCCGTATGTGAGGTTTGCCAGGAATCCTGGCTTTCCCCGGCTGTCTCCGACATAATGCTGCCTGCAGTCGTAAAAGTTCATTATTTTTTTAGCAATGTGTTACACACCAATCAAATGAATAAATAAATAATACTGAAATGAATTTTTATTTCATAACATACCTCTAATGCGGAGTATTTCCACCATGTCGGTTTGTGTTTGATGAATCATGTTTGTTTGTTTGTTTGTGAGGATGTACGTAGAGTTGCCAGTGGGTCCGTAAAGTTGCCAGCGGGTCCGTGAAGTTGACAGCGGGTCCGTAAAGTTGGGATCCCTCTGAGCAACAGTACACCCATTCTCGTCCAATAAAATAAAAAGTGGACATAAACTGGATCTTAATAATGAAAAAGTTCCAAGCAGAATTTTCTTTATGTAGCTATCATAATTTAGGGTTTCATGTGGATTAAAAACACAAAAGTAAATGTCCTGTACTTAATTATTTAAAAATACCAGTACTTAACAGGTATTTGTGCTTGGTAAAAGCTAACAAGACGTAGCCTGTAAGCCCACTGTAAATTTGGGACTAATATATTAGGCCCACTATAAATCTGGGACTAATATATTAGGCCCATGTCGCTTATCGGCACGCTTCTTAAGTGATCGCTGGGGCCGCACAGTATCTGAAAGTATATAAACATATTTTAAAAAGACTTCACTGAAACAGTTTTGTATAATATCTTTATAGTACTGAATACCAGAAAGCCATCATGCCTACATAGGGACACAGACTGCGTTCATGGTAATATTTTTTCTCCCACGTACCACTTTTTGGAAAGTGAACATGGTCCCGCAGAATGTCAACGAGATCTGTGTATCCGCCGTGGACTCCCCAGCAAAAATTATCTGGCTGTTGCGAAATCTGAGCTCACAGTGACACATTACGTATTTTGGAACAACTGTCAGTACAGGTCACAGATCCCCATTAGTTTTCCATAAGCGACAATGTTAACGTTTAGCGCTGTAGCTCAGTCACAAACATTCCGTAGCCAGTAAGCTTTGGTGCATACCTGGCCCAGCCTGTGAGAAAGAAGCCATAAAAATCTTGACATAGGCTGACCATCAAAATCTGGACCTTTCTATGCCGGCAGCTGGGAGGGGTGCCTAGCAACGCCAAGGGGACGTCACTCGCAGCCTCATCCCCACCTGTCTCCTTGTGTCCTCTTGCCCAGAATTTCAACCTTTCATCATTAAAACTCATACCTGCCCAAAGCTTTAACAGTGTCCATCATTTTGCTACCAAGCATGCACCTGTACACAAAAACGGGCAGGCTGGCAGCGATAAAAAGACTGTACACCCTAAAATACACAGAATAACGTTCGTCCCTTTCGAAAAAAAGGAAGTTTTAATGGGCGTCTGTGTCCTATCACACCAGCCAACTTTTGTCAAAACCAATAATTCTTGCACCACGTGATTCCTACCATCTCTCAACCTAACACACAACGTTAGTGCTTGATACATGCAAAAACTTTTGAGTAGGAGGAATGTAACTTGGGGTACCTCTATCTTGGAACTGTGTCTGTTTGTCTGCCTCTCATAACTCTCAAGCACGAAGTTCAAAGATTTGTAGTGGGCATATCATTCAAATTATCAAATGGCATAGTACCGTACCACTGACAGGGGTTCTAGGTCAGCCAAGGGAGTGGAGGACTGCATCCGATTGGGGAAGCCTTTGAGGAAGCTGAACGGCTTGCAGACCCCACTCACCTAGGTAGATCCCAGTTCAATATATGCATAAACCAGGCAAAGGTCATGAAGGCCATATTTGAGAGACAAGCTCGAAACATTCAATTTGGCGCAGATCAGTAATTTTCACACGTTGAATGGGTAAGTCGAAATCTTCAACACCCACACCTGCACTGGCACCTCTTGTCGCGTAATGTTGTTCATCTAACAAGATCTGTTGTCCATCCTGAGGCCAACCTTTCGTCTTAGTTCTTCTTTTGGCTTTCAGCTCTTGAGCTATAGACCCTTCCTGGCATTTCCAGGTGCCTGTATCCTAAGCTACCCTTTCTCTGCTTCCCTGCTTCTTCTCCTAGTGTTGTCTTACTTTGACAACTTTATGGTCCATCTCCACTTCCACTTTGGACGTATGTGACTCTATTGGAATTCCATTGATACATGTAGCATGCCCCAGTCTTCCATAGGTGAAATACTTTTTCCAGTGTTGTAATACTGTCGCAACATGCATAATACTATACCTTGTGTGATAGAAATGGCTGACTTACCTCCCCTTCCCCAAGTCAGACCTTCCCCTAAGTGAGCTGTTCATATCCCCGCTGGCCTGTCAATCCAAGGTGTCATCCAGGCTGTAATGATGTGGTCAACAATTCTCCTCGAATGGGCTTTACTAAATGTGACAACTGAACTTTAAATTATTAATGTCAGTTAAAATTTGCCTCAGAAGATATCAGTATGCATAACCACTACCCATAACAACAAGTGAATGATTTTGTTCCATCCAAATGCATAACCTTTAGGAGCATTTAGAACCAAATCTGAATTTACTTAAAGCTAGAAACATATATCTAGGACTGTTTTTACACTACCTGTGTGTTAAGAAGTAAGAAATAAATCTGTAAAACGGTCTGGAAGTTCTAAATCATGTGATTGCCCTAGTGTGGCAGTGACTTGTATTTGATCCTACATGTCAATCGGGTAAAGCGTCTTGCCTAGAAACAGAAATGGCTGAGTTACCTCCCCTTCTCTGTATTTCTGGACATTGAGTGAGCTTTCTCATTCATTCTGGCTTGTCAGCTCGAAGCAATGCTTTGTGCTGTCGTGTCTGTACTTATGTGAGGATCTTGATACTCAATTGTCCTGAAATCTGCCGTAGGCAAAGTAACAACTGAAAAGTGAATTCAAAAAGTGTACTGGTCCAAAATAAGTGTGTAGGACTAAAAACAGCAGCTAAAGTTTTGTATTATCGTTAAGTTGAGGTTACTGTGCCCAGTTACACATGTTGTTGGCAACATATAGTGCCCAATTGACATTCTATAGGCATCTGATTGGTCTAGCACCTTGAATCCTGAGATATCCACTAGAGAGTTCACCTGCAGGTACCCTAAACACTGTTGATGTAGAATCCCTTGCCTCCATACGCCTATTTCCATTTCTTTATTTTTCATTCTAATCGTCTTTCTGAAGGCTTGCAGAACACGTCAGGGAACAGTACTTTGGGATTCCCCGATTTCCCAGAAAGACTGACAAAATTGTACACATTTAGTCATTCGTGTGGTTTTGCACACTGTAGAATAATTATACGGATGGTAAGAGATAAACACACGCATCAGTCAAAGGCACAGATAGAAAGTGTATTTCAGCAATCTGACAGGCACAAGGTAACAAGTAGCAGACGCTACGATACGCCTGGTTTGCTAATGTTGCTTAAACCACCAAAAAGACAGTACTGTTCATCCGTCCTATCTATTATTAAACCTATTATCATCATGTGATCATGCTCTAGCCATTACCTGTAAAACCTGTGTGTACTGAAAAAAGATAATTGTAATGGAAAATAAAAAGTGAGCCAAAAAAATCTGCTTTAGCTGTCTCTTGTCAAAAAGAACAAATAAACAAATAGAGCCGTTGAAGCAGCGATGCCAGGGTTCAAGCTGGTAGCTGTGGTTAGAAATCCTGCTCTATTTGGAGTCAGCGTCCAAAACTACATCAGGTAGGACTTTTGATGTGCAAAAATCTTGAAGGGTGTAGAAAAAATGGCCTCAAAAGGGAATGTCCGGTCACATTTCCACCCAATGGTAAGCCGCCACACTATTTAACCTGAGAAGACCATCTGCTGAAAATAACTGGCCTCAGACCCGCATGAACTTTCCATAATTGGCAATGTTGACGTTTAGCGCTGTAGCTCAGCCCCAAACATTCCATGGTCAATAAGCTTTGGTGCAAACAGGGCTCAGGCTGTGAACTAGACTGTCAAAATCTGGACATTTCTATGGAGGCAGCTGGGAGGGATGCCTAGCAACACTAAGGGGGACGTCACCCGAAGCCCTCGCCACTTAGGGGTCTCGTGCCTTCTCGCCTGGAATTTCAAACTTTCATCATTAAAACTCATACCTGCCCAAAGGGTAGACAATTTCCATAATTCTGATAAATGCACATGTACACCAAAAATGGCAGACTGGCAGCGAAAAAAAGACTGGACATTCTAAAATACACAGAATAACATTCATCAGGGATGTACATTCATCCCTCCCGAGGAAATGCACTAATGGGGGGGGGGGGGGGGTCATAATTCCAATTGTGCCCAGGTACTGTGACTGCATTGTATTATTCATTGAGCATAGAAGCACATGTACAGAACATGTCTCCAGACTCTAACAGTGGAGTCATTGTGAGTGATGAAATAAAGCTCAAGTACGTCACATGTGACAGCGGATTGTGACCATAGAGTTAGTCGACAGACCCCATACCTACACCCCAGGCCGAGGCCATTGGCACATGACATAACAGCCCTGTCTGTGTTGTATGTGAGGTACATGTAGGCAGACTTGACGTGTATTGTACGAAATGTGATCAGGTGGAATGGTTCAGTTATTTACCTCAGATGCCTCTAATGCCTCTGTCAGTCTATACCATCCCAATTCCTAAATGCCTCTGAAAGAAGACTCAGATACACCAATCACAACTCCACTCTCATTACAGGTTTACAATTTGTACCACTGCTCAAGCACTGGTATATTTATGAGAGGCTCCTGAATCATTACACCGCGGATGGTCGTGGGCTTTCCTTGGGCTCTGCTCGGTTTCCTCCCACCAATAATGCTGGTCGCCATCATATAAGTGAAATATTCTTGAGTACGGCGTAAAACAGTAATCAAATAAATGAATAAATTTAATGCAGGTTTTGGATTTAGCAAATAGGCCGAGATCAACTGGGACTATTATAATATCTATTGTATTAGTCTCAGATATCGAACAACCGTTTTATCCTGTTTTGATCCCAGGGAGGAAGTCATTAAGAAATATGTACAGTCAAGAAAAGTTTAGACAGTTAAAGGAAATTTTACCTGTTGCATTGGGTACATTAGCTTCCTTTCAATTCATTTTTCTTGAGAGGGAGATGAAATAAATACTCTTTCATACAAAGTCAAGAAAAGTCTTGAATGGCAGAAAAGTCTGCCATTTACATGCAGGTTCTAAATGTACTTGTAGTCCGATACGTAACTGCAAAAGAAAGAATTTCTGTTCCTGTAGGCCTATATGCAAATGTATGTCTTTCGATTTTCTCCATTCTTTATCAACTTCACACTTTCCTGAATCAGGGGATGCAACATGATTACATGTACCCATGTAACTGGAGCATGACTTTCAACGACTGAAAAATGTAACTGGAAAAGAATGCAGTTACACAGTTCTGGTGTGATTCCAGTTCTAGAGTAATAAAGCCATAAATATATCCAATTCGTCCAGCTACAAAAGAAAGTAGGCTAATGAATGGAAAAGAACGACCCGTGAATCAGTCAGGTTTAATCAGTGACAGCACATTTAATGTCTCCACATCATTCATGTGTAGAGGAAGTTTGGATTTAAACCAATGTCTCAGGAACTATAAATATCAACTAGCCTGCCTGGCTTGTTTGAACTCTGTCACCAGTGTGGTGAAATTATCAGGCTCAAATTTCTTATCAATAATTAAGAAGGACGGAATAATTTTGTGTTTGGTGTTTAAAAAGGCCACTTCATGTTGCTTCCTGAAACGTAAATGTAAAAGGTCAGCGCAAGCTGTTGTTCTCGTTCAAACCCTAAAGGAGTCCTACTCAAGCGCTGCCTGAAGGGACAAGCCTCCCGGTCTCTATGACTACACCACCACTAAACAACCTAAGTATAAGTCATGCTCAGCAAACACATCCTCAAAGTCAATTAACAATCGACGAAAAGCACTGGCCTGTTCCTCTGTCGGTGACCCCTATTATACAAGTCTACCAAATATGGCGGCAATTTCCGTCACCATTACACTCTGGCTCACTATCGCTACCATAGTGTCTATCTCCAAAGCACACGCCAGAACTGTGCCTAGCCTAAGGGTAACTTCCTGCTCCCCACCATAAACCACTTCTAACGGGAGCGAACTAGGCTGGTTCCTGACAACACGGGGAAACAACAACCCTTCTATTGAAGTTCAAGGCCTTAACTATCTCACCCCACAGAACTACCCGTAGGGAAAGCTCCAATGAGGTTGATACCACCTGATTGTACAAATCCCTATTAAGGATAGTCATTTTAGAGGTCGTATCTATGACAACCCCTGATTGGGAGCCTCCTAATTTAGGTGGTATTATCACAGACCAACCTACACCTACCAACCGCCGTGCTTCCCACAATGCCAATTAGCCCGTCATGGACAAGGATTGATAACTGGGAGCCAGGCCACACAAGATTAACTGAGGAAACCTCCCTGGAGATACCCTGGTCACACTAACTTTATCACCAGTACTCTGGGATGGCCTCGATGGACTCCTCCCCAGAGATAAAACATTGACGGTTGGGAATAGGGGAACTAGTATGGGGTCGAACACTATGCCTAACTAACGGTAACCCACCCTTGGGAATCCCACCTATTTTACTAGGCTGCGGCGAAGGTGGCACTGCATCTGATGGACTTGTATCAGAGTCATGGGGTCGACTCAGGGCCTTCATTATTAAGGTGATCAGGTCGTCCAAAGTTGGCCGACCCTTGGGCACCATTCCGCTGACTTAACACACTCCACCGACATAGGAACCTCAACCTATTGTACCCCTGCCTTACTTTCCAGCTCAAAGTTATCTGCCGGCTAGAGCAATTACAAAGTAACGTCCTTTGATTCTGCAGAGCAGAAGAAACATTCTTAAGAGCTATATGGATCGAGGTAGGTCGCTTTTCTAAGGCAAACAGGGCGGCAGACTTTTCGCCACATCCCTTGAAGAAATGATCTTCAGCTAATGACTGACCATACTCTCAGGGGCACCAGGATATCCCTCAGTGGCCAACACCAAACAACCATCATTGAAATCTTCAAGGGCCTCTCCCCTCACTCGCTCCTCCGTAAACAACCACGTCCGAACTACCTCGAGAGGGGGGGGGGGGGGGAAGGTCACGTTTACCCTACCGTTGTTTGAAATATTTGAACAAGATTCTACTCCACAACACCTGGTCTGATAAAACTCTATCTCGCAAACTCTCTTTGGCGCCTTAACCTATCTCGATAGGACTGTTTGTATCGCTTAGCGTCAGATTCGAACTGAAAACTAAAGGTAGCCCACTCACTAGCCTGAGCACTAAAAGATGCTAACTGCATGGGCGGAGGACTACGTCGCTTACCCCGGCTCTACTCTAATTAAACGTTTCCTACCACTGCTAGAGGCGCCGAGTCGGTTTTTCCCCTCAGAGCCCTGACTACTAGGATTCTGGAATTGTAATCTAGGCTTATGTATCTTACTCCCATAAACCTCGGCCCCATTTCATGCCTACTAAATCTCTGCTCAAACGATCCCCTAACTTATCCACAAGGCGTTCCACAAACTCATGAATCGACAATGGCGACCGCACATCAACCCCCTGAAGTAGCCATACTAACAGGAAACCAACTATCACTACCCAGTACCTAACCTAGTCACCTAGTTTCATTACCTTAAAATACATATAACTCAGCTTACCAGCTTAGCTGTAGCCGTTACGACTTGAGAAGACAAGGAGCCAACAACACCAGATACATGCATGCACTGACGAACATAACAGAGACAACCACCGTAACACATTTGCCATCCCAAGTGAGCTATCAACCATACAATAAATAGGCAGGCCAGAAAGTTACCAAAAGCAACCCACCGAAGGCAGCATACTATTGCCCTGAGGTACATAGCACTTTCAATTACCATAACCAAACCGAACCAAACTACAACACAACTGCATAAGCATAACCCAATACAAACACTACTCTAATAGACAATATACTTAGCAGGAAAGGATTATACGCCTGTTGCACACAAAAACAGCATGGGAATTAGTCTGAATTTCCCCTCTATGTGTATAGAGAGCGGATCAAAGGCCAGTGCCACTTCAATCAGTAAAACTTCATTACCTTCAGCACTACACACAAACAAGGGACTCAAGACTTTACAATCCAATGCACAGACACAGGAAAAAGTCTAATATATGGGAGAGGGACACATGTAAAAAGTAACCATGATCATTTTGGAAAATATCTTCAGAAATCTTTAGATTCAACCAGGCTAACTGAATGCAGGTTAGATGCATACAAGCACACGAAAATCACCGGGAGTAACAGCTCAGCTCGCCAGGGCGGGCACTGAGAATTTAGACAAACATTACGTTATTAGACATAAAACTGCCACTTCTCTCCACTCTCAAAAAAACCAAAAAAAAACCCCACAAAGACACACCAAGTTATGGCCTTCGAAATGCTACACTTCTGACACCAGTGTTGTTGAAGATGGGAGAGCCGCTGCAGGCCTTACCAGAGGTTCAGCAGGTGGAATTCCTTGCTCCGTTGTTCCTGGCTCTAGGGCTTGTTGTTCGCTCTGCTGTCTTGCTTGATCTTGTCCCGTCTTCTATGGTGGCAGACCCAGATATCAGGGCGCGGAAGGAATTCGGCTGTGACAAAGTGTCATTCAGCTCTACAACACCAAGGTGCAGTATTTAATTTAATTTAATAAATGTTATTCCTTTGTATGGCCGACACCAGATATATGTGAACACTTTTTTTCCTTTTTTTCTATAATTAGAAATGAAATATGACATAGCCATAGTATCACATATTTCGTGATAGTGAGTGAATGAGTACGATGACCAGGTTTTCTCAGCTACGGGCAACACAGTTGCAGGAACACGGACAACAGTGAATGACATAAACAATGCTGAAGGTTCATCACAGTGTCCTGACCCGTAGATCTATGTGTACGTATAAATCCGGGAGCTACCTATAGCTGTGAGAATTGGAAAGAAACTGAGCATATACATTAACACTTTAGTTTAACTAATGCAACAACTGTGTTTCACTTTATTCTGGTCAGGTACATTGTAGGTGTCTGATTGATTGTCCATGGTATTCTTCAGCTGAAAAATATACGTATAATGCAAGCTCAGTAAACGTTGGAAAATATCGAACATTAGAAAGAACTAGTTTCTAATTGTTTGTGACATGCATACCTACTGCCTGTATATGGTCCACATGTTATGATCTTCAGATCAGTTGCCTCTTGTCAAGTGCCCAGATGGTGGCTTCTTGGTGCGTCAGTACTGTATGGGCCACATACCCACTACCTGTGCATTCCCCATGGTGTATGGGCCGCATACCCACTACCTGTGCAGTCTCTATGGTATAAGGTCCACATGTTATGATCTACAGATCAGTTGTCTCTTGTTAAGCGCCCAGATGCTGGCTTCTTGGTGCGTCAATAATGTTGGAGATCACCTACAGGTGGTGAATTCCTCAGTGTGGTCTTCGTTGCAGATGTCAAGATGCAGGGAGAGTCACTTGTATTCCACCTGATTTGTTAATCTGTGTAATCTGTCAACAGAGAACAGGTTCAATGTATCAGCCACATTAGGGTTTGGAAACTGTTGAGAACACTAGTCCCTTACACTGCCCAGAGAGAATATGATTAGTCTGAAAATAAATCAGGATGATCATTGGAAGCAAAGTTTTGTCAGATTTTGAAATCAGTCTCTCTGGTTTCCATCATTCCGGATTGATTTATTTTACTTATTCGATTGGTGTTTTACACTGCACTCAAGAATATTTCACTTATACGACGGCGGCCAGCATTATGGTGGGAGGAAGCTGGGCAGAGCCCTCAGGGAAACCCACGACCATACGCAGGTTGCTATAAGACCTTCCCACTTACGGCGGGGCGAGGAAGCCTGGATCATTACGCTGCGCTAGCCCGCTAACCAACTGAGCCACGGAGGCCCCGCGAAATGTTCGACTATGAAATCATGTGAATAGCAGAAAAGTTGATAAAGACATTATTGTCAAGATGGAATGCATATGCTAAACGGTAAAACAGTCATTACTGAAGTTTTAGAAATGCTCCTTGTGTGTAACCCTGCTACTGCTCCACGTGAGGAGAGGATCGAACATTATGGAATACTCTACATTTTATTATGTTACATGTGTAAGAGTTCATCACCAAATTATTGATGAACATCATCAATAAAATATACAACCCTTACCAATGAAATCAAGAAATGTGTTCCCATGTCAGAGCTGCGTCATATGTGATGGAGGAGAGAAAGAAATTAGAATGACATAATAATAGAACACATCTTATCCTAAAGACATTATAACAGAACATGTCCTATCCTAAAGACATTATAAAAGAACATGTCCTATCCACTAATTAGATGTGGTAGTTTATATTTAACAGAGTATATCAAATGAAAGACATTTGTTTACATTAGCTTCTGGGAGAAAATATGACATTGTTGGTAAAACAGATCTTTCAAACCAGTGTACCAGTTGCCTGACGGAAATGGCAGAGTTACCTCCCTTTACCCATGTGTAAGGCATTCCTCTGAGTGGGCTGTTCACATGCATCATGGCTTGTCAGTCTGTGGTGTAACATTTTGTTTTCCTGTCTTTCATAATGAGATGAACTTGGTTTATGTTGAGACGTTTAATTCTTGTTGACCATGAAATGTGAAAAGCAATATATGAAAGATTAAACCAGAAAATATCACCGTTTGAACTGTAAATATTCTAACCACAAAACCCTGTCATTTTGTGTCCCTAAGGCATAATTTTTAAATTATAGAAGAAAATATATATGTGTTTTGAAAGCTTAATCTACGGTGAATTGAAAAGTATGTGTAGGTATAGTTTTGCTCTCCCTGTCTGTTATGAAGCAATAAATAAAGAGAAGCTTTTTAATTATCTTTGAAAAGACGAGAAACAAGGGGAATAACTCTTTGAGCCATATGCACAATATATGCAGTTGATGTTAACAGATGAAAACTCTGCTGACAGCTCAACACAGTCCATGTTGATATAATGAAGTCATGAAAGAAATGACTGAAAACTGTAAATGAATGTGTAAATCAAGGGAAGACAGAAAACGTCACGCTGGGAAGAAACAGGTTTGTGTATAACAGTGGATGGCCATTTTCAACTTTCACTTATCAATATCCTCCAGGATAGTGAAGAGGATGGTCACATGAAACACAGAGGAGAATCCTTAAGAAAAGACATGTAATTTTAACACAGATGTAAATGTTCTGAAAAGTGTAAAGACAAGAACTGTACAAAAGTTAGGCATGGATGGAACAAATGACAGCTATTTTGTCCTGCCATATTGCACCTAAGGCATGGATTGAGCTAGTTTTCATAATTCTTTTTAAAGGAGTTAGGGGAAATCACAAAATACTGAAATAGTTCTGCTAGAAGCTGCAAGCAATGACAATGTACGAAATCCCGAGATGTGCAAAAGTCATGTCAGTATGCGCTAGTTTTCCAAATGATTTTGAAGTTACACAAAGATAACCTGACCTTTGCAGATAAGTTTGTGAAATCTGAGCAACATGGCCTAGAATGAAGGCAGAAGTGATAATAAAAGAATAAATCGATGATGCCAAACTTGTGTCTGAAAGTGCTTTTCAAAAATTAGTAGAAATGTGACATGACTAATTGAGGATAACAGTGTAAAAATTCACCTGAGAATAGTTTTGAAGAACTGCAAAGTACAGGATACCTGATCAGCATAGAATAAGACTGATAATGAATGAAATAATAATGTATGCAAGTCTTCTGTATGGATGCGTTTGTTAATTATCCTGAACTTGAGCTTAAACAGATCAAGGAGTGAGTGCTTGGGGTTTAGCGTCGTACTCAACAATGTTTCAGTCATACGATGATGGAAACAGATCAAGGATAACTCCTGTGTACATGTAGTTAATTGGGATTGAAGGCTTGTAATGCAAACTGTGACTGTAACAATTTTCATGTGGGTATTTTGTAAATTCTAAGCAAATTTGACACGCATGAAAATGAAGGTTGCATATTATATGTGTAATATATATATCTGTAAATATAATTCACTGACTGATTGAGTGGTTAGGATTTAACGTTGTACTTTACAATTTTGCATTGATACGACAACAGAGGATTCCTTAGAGTGCATGTACGTGTAATGTGCCTCCTTGTTGCAGGGTGGATTTCCATTGCTCTTTTATCTAGTGCTGCTTGACAGAGACGACTTCCTGAAGATAAGCGAGGCGTCCCGCCCGAGGCATAATACTGATACGGGCTAACAAGTCGTTGCACTATCCCCTTAATACTGGACTCAATGCGTGTGTGACCCAACCCAGGATGGAGCTTGGATCTACCGCTCGAAACAGACGCTCTACCAATCGAGCCATCAGGGCATGTATTCGTTCAAAAGTATTTGAACAGATGAAAACCCAAACGTCTTGTTTTCACAGATGGCACAATGCTGTGTATGCATTATAAACATGGATGTGAGCATTATGATGACAGCTGAGAGGAAGATGAAGCCAAATGGCTATGATAAGTAGGGCTTCATTTTCCTGTTGGTCTGTGGCACCATGTCCGCTCAATGTTTAGCTGGTCCAGTATATTTGTTCAGGTACTGTTGAGCCAGTTTTGTGAAAAATTTAACCTCTGTCACTGTAAAAACGGTTTCAGATTTATGTGCCTCTGTGTAATAGCCATTATTTATGTCTTTGAAAACCAATAATAGACTTCCTGTGAGAGACTGCATTATTTCATGCTGATGACGTTGTTGAATGTGTATAAGAGAGTGACAGCTTACATGCAAACAAATCATAATTTTGAAAATAGGGTCACAAGACTCTTTGCAAGAAGACATGTTTTTTAATAATGTCAAAAAATGGTTTGAAAGCGAAGCTATTACTGTGTGAGATGAACAGATTATTAGCAGTATGAGATATTTTCTGGGAGCCAAAAGTGGAAATAATATATGCTTGCAATTAAGAAGTGGATTGATGTCCTACACATGAAAGGAAGAGTATGTAAGATTCCTTTCTTGTATATTCATGCACAGATAAAAATTTGACACAGAAGAAATCAGTTAAAATGAAGGTTGGGAATCACTCCCAGTCACGGATACGAAAAGACGAATTTTCTACAATAATGTAGCATAAAGTGTCCATGAAAATAGGTAATAATTTTCTGCTAATGGAGTGCAAAGACCGACAGTTAATCAAGTTTTAATGAATAACGGTGCTTTGCATGCCACAGAAATGGCTGAATTACCTCCCCTTCACCATATGTTATGTCCTACTCACAGTGGGTTGTTTTTGTCCACCCTGGCCTGCCAGTCTGCGGTGTAACTATTCGTTTTGGTCTCTGGCAATAACTCAATTCACTTGGTTTGTCTCCAGATATCCAATACTCCAGACCTGTGGTAAAGGTAAGGTTATTTCTGAAGAATTAACAGCACGAAAAACCAAACATCATGACAAAAATGATGATAATAGCCTGACATTAATATTTATAATATTGAGAGGCAAAATGTGTTATTATACAAACAAAATAAGTATAGTGGAGACGGTGAATTTATTCATTATTAAAAAACCTGTAGTACTGGAAGTTAGCATGTTTTGTATGATGTAAATTAAAGAAGAAAGCAAATCCCATGACTACTTTAGACAAATGATGAAAACAGGGGGTATAACTCTTTGAGACATGGCGATTCCATTTTCCACTATATTGCAGACGTCCAAAAAGCAGGGTTACGTAAAATCCCTTTTTAAATAGGTTGTAAATGGCGTTTGGTATGATTATGTCAGATACCGGCTTCCGTGGCAAGAAGCAATTTAAAGGTGTTTCAAATGGTGTCCATTGTCACACCCAAGTTTTTACTTTCTCGAAATCTGTTCGTCTGATTTGGTTAGGATCTGTTGTCATGAAACAGTCACAAAGGTTTGACTATCACCAAGCTATGACAGTTCCTCTGATAAGGGTAGCCTTTATTGCCATCAAACGGGAAAAAGTGTTTGGCTGTGACCAATGTGTGACAATTCCCCGGATTCGACAACATTGTATTGTCATAAAACAGGGATAAGGCTTTGGGTGTCATCAGTCTGAGACACTTCTTCTCACTCAACAAACTTGGACGATCGTACAAAAGGGTAAAATCTTTGTCTGTCATCAGTTTGTGACAGTTCCGCTTATTTGACTGTCACCAGTCTGTGACATTTCCTCTGATTTGACTCACATGTGTTGTCATAAAGCCGGATAATGGGTTTGGGTGTCACCAATCTGTGACAGTTCCCCTAATTCGTCCAAATTGTATTATTATCACATTGGAAAAGCAGTTTGGCAATGAGAAATCTGTGACAGTTCCACTGATTTGGCTAACTGGTATTGTCATAATACTGGGAAAATTGTTTCGGTGTCACCAAAGTGTGACAGTTCCCCGGATTCATCCAAATTGTATTTTTATAATCTAGGAAAAGGATTTGGCTATTACCAATCTCTGACAATTCCCCTGATTTGCCTAACTTGTATTGTCATAAAACGGGGAAAAGGGTTTGGGTGTAACCAATTTCAGACAGTGAGCCTTATTCACCAAGTCTGTACTCTCATGAAACAGTGAAAAGTGTTTCGCTGTCACCAACCTCTGACAGTTCGTCTGATTTGGGTAGCCTGTCTTGTCATAAAACGGAGAAAAGGGATTGGCTGTCACCAATCTGTGACAGTTCCCCTGATTCGACCAGCTTGCATTGTGATAAAAAGAGGGATAAGTCTTTGGCTGTCACCAGTCTGAGAAACTTCTTCTCATTCAACAAACTTGGACGATCATACAAGAGGGCAAAAGCTTTGTCTGTCACCACTTTGTGACAGTTCGTCTGAGTTGCCTGTCACCGAACTGTGACATCTCCTCTGATTTGGGTATAATGTCACGAAACAGGGAAAAGGGTTTGGGTGTCACCAGTCTGTGACAGTTCCTCTGACTTAGCAAGCGTGTATTGTCATAAAACCGGAAAATAGGTTTGGGTGCCTTCAACCTGAGACACTTATTGTCATTCAAGAAACTTGAAAGATCATAAAACAGGGCAAAAGTTTTATTTTTCACAAATCGGTGACAGTTCCGCTGATTTGGCTGTCAAAAATCTGTGACAGTTCCCCTTAATTGGCTATCTTTTGTTGTCATAAAACGGGGAAAATGGTTTGGTTGTCACCAATCTGTGACAGTTCCCCCCGATTAGGCGAACCTGTATTCTTGTAAAACCGGGAAAATGGTTTGGGTGTCACCAATCTGTGACAGTTCCCCCGATTAGGCAAACCTCTATTCTTCTCAAATGGCGAAAAGGGTTTGATTGTCACCAATCTGAAACACTTCTTATGATTCAAGAAATTTGAAAGAGGGTAAAAGTTTTAGGTGTCATCATTCTGTTACAGTTCCTCAGAGTTGGCAAGGGAATATTATAAAACGGGAGTTTGGGTGTAACCAATTTTTGACTGTTCCCCTGATGCGAACAGCTTGTTTTGTCAGAAAAAAGGAGAAAAATGTTTGGGTGTCAGCAATTTTTGACAGTTCCCCATATTTGGCCTGCCTCGGATTTAGCAAACTTATATGGCCATAAAACGTGGAAAAAGATTAGGCTGTCTGCAATCTGTGACCGTTCCCCCTGATTTGTCCAAATTGTATTATCATTAAATGGGGTAAAAGGTTAGACTGTCACCAATCTGAGACACCTCATTCTGTAAACTTGTATGATCATAAAACGGGGAAAATGGTTTGGCTGTTATTAATCTGAGAGTTTTTTTTTTTTTTGGGGGGGGGGGTGTTTTTCCGATTGCGAGAAATGAGCCCTCTCAACTCTGTACGTCTTTATATTCTGACTGCAGTTTGGAACGTCTACTTTTTATCAAGCAATGGATAGCCGTTTGTCAAGGTTTGTGCATGATCGTATTTCCAGGGCGTAAGTGATCATTTAGACAAAAGGCATACCAGTAAGGACATTGCAGACCGTTGTGAACACCTCTACACAGTGAGAATAAATGAATGAATGAATGATAATCGCTGATAGTCACAGTGAGAATACCAAAAGGATAATATTTGCAATCTTAATAGAAACACGGTTCATGATGTACAATAAACTTAGCATTCGTAAGCAATGCGTGGCTATATTTGGTTATTTAATACCCAAACGTGCACAAATTTGACCATGGTCAAAATCGTCGAGCCATCATGAATTGTAAAGGGAAAACCTTAGAAAGGCGGTGTAACAAATCGAGAACATTGCGTAGGATGTCGACTAACAGGAAGGATACAGTGACTTTTATTCAGAATCATTGTCTGTATACACATAGCCGGGATTTGAATGAAGAGATGACAGAGCAGCCCAAACACGCTGGCTTGCATTTTGCACTTTATTGCAGACGTCACCAAAGCAGGGTTACGTAAAATCACTATTTGAATGGGTTGTAAATGGCGATGGTATGATCATGTTAGATACCGGTTTCCGTAGGAAGACGCAATTTAAAGGTGTTCCGAATGGTGTCCATTGTCACACCCAAGTTTCTACTTTGTCGAAATCTGTAAATTTGGAGACTAGAGTCTGTAGATATTATTTGTTTTTGTGAACAATATCTAACTTATTAATGCTGTGCCCTGTATATATGTTACGTTGTTAAGCTGAAATGGTTGTAAAACTGTGACACCCATAATACTTAAAGACATGTGGTTGACTGTGCAAGCCCCTATGTTGTTTGACTGGCAACCGGTTCTAGTCATTTGAGGAACCTGAATATTTCCCTGTTAATACTTCACCTATGAGCGTGCTGACGCGCACCTTCCGATGTTCCATAACTGTGTGTGATGGTAGCTCCATTCCGGATCTAAGTTTGGCAAATTTTGCCGTTACTGTGGGTGGGTAAGCAGTTTTGTATGAACAGCTGTATAGTTACATGTAGCTAGCTTTGCCTCTTGTCCTCCAGGCAACTTCCTCAGCGGCCTGACTCTTGTACGCCTGTTTCTGTAATTCGTTTTTATCTGCCTTGGTTTAGCTGCTAGAATCAGTTTGGTCTGTTCCAGCTCTATCTGGAGTTTATCAAACGTTACATTTAGAACAACTGCCCGCAAAATAATGGACCAATGCTTAGCAGCATGTTTTGCTTTCTTGAAAAACATATCAATCTTTTTTTCAATCAATTTATAAGATCCTAGTAAAATGTAATTTCCTCTATCAGAAAAATTTGTTACGAAATTAAATTGTAAATTCAGTTTATTTAAAGGCAACATTATGATCAGCACATTGGAGTAACACAGTCAGACAGGAGAAAAGTAGACGGTGTACACATTCACATAACGGCACACAATCTGAAACATTTAATTTAATTTGGATCGAAAAAAAAAGTTTGTAAGGTGGAAAAGTTAAAATTTTTTATGGAAGGTAACTTAATTTACAGGTGCAACTCTACCTTGATTTATCGCTCTTGATAATTTTTGTGTTTTTTTTTTGTTTTTTACAATCGGCAACGAAAGGCATCCCTCCCCCTTATCACCACCACCAAAATGCCATGAGTCTCATTCGTTATTTTATACAAATGATTTCAAACAAGAATAAAAACACCAACCCCAGTTCTGATGCCTTAAATTTCTGTCACATATTTATTTTGCTATTCTATTATGCACCTAATCCAATTGATACCTTACTTCAAAGCCATTTAAAGAGGACTTTAGACAACTACCTGAATCACTAGGAGCATTATCATGAAGGCTTCAAACTGTTAATGCCTGGCGGAATAAGTAAGAACATGTTTAAATTTGTGCAGCCAAATTACTCAATGATATTTCTGATGCTAAAAAACAAAAAAGAGAAATGCACAGCTTTTCTCTTTATTTATAAACACAATACATGACACAAAAGAAAGAAAAATGAAGTTCGCCATCACATTTTTACACCTCTGCGGGGCAACAAAAAAAAGGGAGAACACTCCTTTTGAAGTGTTGTGAGCTATCCTGATTGGTTTCGTGCGTTCGTCTTGTATTTTCCTGTTTTCGCGAAAATACTGTCTCGCTTCACAACAAATACATGCCAGCTGTTGGTAAGACAACTGAATGCAAACAACCAGCATCCTACCACATGTACACAGTTATGGAGGATTCCGTGCATCCACTGTTTGAGAATAATTCAGTGAGAAAAAAAATGTGTTTTAACTCGTACAGCAATCTAAAACCAGTTCCCCAAGAATCACAATTTTTAGCAAGAATAATTTTTCAGGATCGTCTGCCAACTTCCAGCTCTGACATCACACAACAAAATGCCTGAAATCAGTTGTCATAAACATAGTCTGTGAAGCAGACGTCACTAATTGCTATATATGTAGCAGGTGAGTAACAGAAATTGCAAAGTTATCTGCCCTTACCCATTTTCTGGCCACAGATTACAATCAACTTTCCGTTTACTTCCACTTTGATGTTTGGTCTCATAGCACTGTACCTAAATCCGCAAAACCCGAACACTGTGGCAATATTTGTGCCTGAATGTTACCTAATTGAGTGGAGACTATGGAGCTGTCCATAAGTTGTGGTCACACAGAGACGTGCGAGATACTCTTGGCTGTAGGTCATGGAGCTGTCCACAAGTTGTGGTCACACAGAGACGTGCGAGATACTCTTGGCTGTAGGTCATGGAGCTGTCCACAAGTTGTGGTCACACAGAGACGTGCGAGATACTCTTGGCTGTAGGTCATGGAGCTGTCCACAAGTTGTGGTTACACAGAGACGTGCGAGATACTCTTGGCTGTAGGTCATATGGAGCTGTCCACAAGTTGTGGTCACACAGAGACGTGCAAGATACTCTTGGCATTAGATCAAGGAGCTGTCCACAAGTTGTGGTCACACAGAGACGTGCGAGATACTCTTGGCTGTAGGTCATGGAGCTGTCCACAAGTTGTGGTCACACAGAGACGTGCGAGATACTCTTGGCTGTAGGTCATGGAGCTGTCCACAAGTTGTGGTCACACAGAGACGTGCGAGATACACTTGGCTGTAGGTCATAGAGCTGTCCACAAGTTGTGGTCACACAGAGACGTGCGAGATACTCTTGGCTGTAGGTCATGGAGCTGTCCACAAGTTGTGGTCACACAGAGACGTGCGACATACTCTTGGCTGTAGGTCATGGAGCTGTCCACAAGTTGTGGTCACACAGAGACGTGCGAGATACTCTTGGCTGTAGGTCATGGAGCTGTCCACAAGTTGTGGTCACACAGAGACGTGCGAGATACTCTTGGCTGTTGGTCATGGAGCTGTCCACAAGTTGTGGTAACACAGAGACGTGCGAGATACTCTTGGCTGTAGGTCATGGAGCTGTCCACAAGTTGTGGTCACACAGAGACGTGCGAGATACTCTTGGCTGTAGGTCATGGAGCTGTCCACAAGTTGTGGTCACACAGAGACGTGTGACATACTCTTGGCATTAGGTCATGGAGCTGTCCACAAGTTGTGGTCACACAGAGATGTGCAAGATACTCTTGGCTGTTGGTCATGGAGCTGTCCACAAGTTGTGGTCACACAGTGCCGTGCGAGATACTCTTGGCTGTAGGTCATGGAGCTGTCCACAAGTTGTGGTCACACAGAGACGTGCGAGATACTCTTGGCATTAGGTCATGGAGCTGTCCACAAGTTGTGGTCACACAGAGACGTGCAAGATACTCTTGGCTGTTGATCATGGAGCTGTCTACAAGTTGTGGTCACACAGAGAAGTGCGAGATACTCTTGGCTGTTGGTCATGGAGCTGTCCACAAGTTGTGGTCACACAGAGACGTGCAAGATACTCTTGGCTGTAGGTCATGGAGCTGTCTACAAGTTGTGGTCACACAGAGACGTGCGAGATACTCTTGGCTGTAGGTCATGGAGCTGTCTACAACTTGTGGTCACACAGAGACGTGCGAGATACTCTTGGCTGTAGGTCATGGAGCTGTCTACAAGTTGTGGTCACACAGAGACGTGCGAGATACTCTTGGCTGTAGGTCATAGAGCTGTCCACAAGTTGTGGTCACACACAGACGTGCGACATACTCTTGGCTGTAGGTCATGGAGCTGTCCACAAGTTGTGGTCACACAGAGACGTGCGAGATACTCTTGGCTGTAGGTCATAGAGCTGTCCACAAGCTGTGGTCACACAGAGACGTGCAAGATACTCTTGGCTGTAGGTCATAGAGCAGTCCACAAGTTGTGGTCACACAAAGACGTGCAAGATACCCTTGGCATTAGGTCATGGAGCTGTCCACAAGTTGTGGTCACACAGTGCCGTGCAAGATACTCTTGGCATTAGGTCATGGAGCTGTCCACAAGTTGTGGTCACACAGAGATGTGCGAGATACTCTTGGCATTAGGTCATGGAGCTGTCCACAAGTTGTGGTCACACAGAGACGTGCGAGATACTCTTGGCTGTAGGTCATGGAGCTGTCCACAAGTTGTGGTCACACAGAGACGTGCGAGATACTCTTGGCTGTAGGTCATATGGAGCTGTCCACAAGTTGTGGTCACACAGAGACGTGCGAGATACTCTTGGCTGTAGGTCATATGGAGCTGTCCACAAGTTGTGGTCACACAGAGACGTGCGAGATACTCTTGGCATTAGATCAAGGAGCTGTCCACAAGTTGTGGTCACACAGAGACGTGCGAGATACTCTTGGCTGTAGGTCATGGAGCTGTCCACAAGTTGTGGTCACACAGAGTCGTGCGAGATACTCTTGGCTGTAGGTCATGGAGCTGTCCACAAGTTGTGGTCACACAGAGACGTGCGAGATACTCTTGGCTGTAGGTCATGGAGCTGTCCACAAGTTGTGGTCACACAGAGACGTGCGAGATACTCTTGGCTGTAGGTCATGGAGCTGTCTTACAAGTTGTGGTCACACAGAGACGTGCGAGATACTCTTGGCTGTAGGTCATGGAGCTGTCTACAACTTGTGGTCACACAGAGACGTGCGAGATACTCTTGGCTGTAGGTCATGGAGCTGTCTACAAGTTGTGGTCACACAGAGACGTGCGAGATACTCTTGGCTGTAGGTCATAGAGCTGTCCACAAGTTGTGGTCACACACAGACGTGCGAGATACTCTTGGCTGTAGGTCATGGAGCTGTCCACAAGCTGTGGTCACACAGAGACGTGCGAGATACTCTTCGCTGTAGGTCATAGAGCTGTCCACAAGTTGTGGTCACACAGAGACGTGCGAGATACTCTTGGCTGTAGGTCATAGAGCTGTCCACAAGTTGTGGTCACACAGAGACGTGCGAGATACTCTTGGCTGTAGGTCATATGGAGCTGTCCACAAGTTGTGGTCACACAGAGACGTGCGAGATACTCTTGGCTGTAGGTCATATGGAGCTGTCCACAAGTTGTGGTCACACAGAGACGTGCGAGATACTCTTGGCTGTAGGTCATAGAGCTGTCCACAAGTTGTGGTCACACAGAGACGTGCGAGATACTCTTGGCTGTAGGTCATGGAGCTGTCCACAAGTTGTGGTCACACAGAGACGTGCGAGATACTCTTGGCATTAGGTCATGAAGTTGACCACAAGTTGTGGTCACACAAAGACGTGCGAGATACTCTTGGCATTAGGTCATGGAGGTGTCCACAAGTTGTGGTCACACAGTGCCGTGCAAGATACTCTTGGCATTAGGTTATGGATCTGTCCACAAGTTGTGGTCACACAGAGATGTGCGAGATACTCTTGGCATTAGGTCATGGAGCTGTCTACAAGTTGTGGTCACACAGAGACGTGCGAGATACTTTTGGCTGTAGGTCATATGGAGCTGTCCACAAGTTGTGGTCACACAGAGACGTGCGAGATACTCTTGGCTGTAGGTCATGGAGCTGTCCACAAGTTGTGGTCACACAGAGACGTGCGAGATACTCTTGGCTGTAAGTCATGGAGCTGTCCACAAGTTGTGGTCACACAGAGACGTGCGACATACTCTTGGCTGTAGGTCATGGAGCTGTCCACAAGTTGTGGTCACACAGAGACGTGCGAGATACTCTTGGCTGTAGGTCATGGAGCTGTCCACAAGTTGTGGTCACACAGAGACGTGCGAGATACTCTTGGCTGTAGGTCATGGAGCTGTCCACAAGTTGTGGTCACACAGAGACGTGCGAGATACTCTTGGCTGTAGGTCATGGAGCTGTCCACAAGTT
This sequence comes from Liolophura sinensis, assembly GCF_032854445.1. NCBI lineage: Eukaryota > Metazoa > Mollusca > Polyplacophora > Chitonida > Chitonidae > Liolophura > Liolophura sinensis. The sequence continues at coordinate 7,167,341 of NC_088297.1, read as the reverse complement.
GTGGTCACACAGAGACGTGCGAGATACTCTTGGCATTAGGTCATGGAGCTGTCCACAAGTTGTGGTCACACAGAGACGTGCGAGATACTCTTGGCATTAGGTCATGGGGCTGTCCACAAGTTGTGGTCACACAGAGACGTGCAAGATCTCTTGGCTGTAGGTCATGGAGCTGTCCACAAGTTGTGGTCACACAGAGACGTGCGAGATACTCTTGGCTGTAGGTCATGGAGCTGTCCACAAGTTGTGGTCACACAGAGACGTGCGAGATACTCTTGGCTGTAGGTCATGGAGCTGTCTTACAAGTTGTGGTCACACAGAGACGTGCGAGATACTCTTGGCTGTAGGTCATGGAGCTGTCTACAACTTGTGGTCACACAGAGACGTGCGAGATACTCTTGGCTGTAGGTCATGGAGATGTCTACAAGTTGTGGTCACACAGAGACGTGCGAGATACTCTTGGCTGTAGGTCATAGAGCTGTCCACAAGTTGTGGTCACACACAGACGTGCGAGATACTCTTGGCTGTAGGTCATGGAGCTGTCCACAAGTTGTGGTCACACAGAGACGTGCGAGATACTCTTGGCTGTAGGTCATAGAGCTGTCCACAAGTTGTGGTCACACAGAGACGTGCGAGATACTCTTGGCTGTAGGTCATAGAGCTGTCCACAAGTTGTGGTCACACAGAGACGTGCGAGATACTCTTGGCTGTAGGTCATATGGAGCTGTCCACAAGTTGTGGTCACACAGAGACGTGCGAGATACTCTTGGCTGTAGGTCATGGAGCTGTCCACAAGTTGTGGTCACACAGAGACGTGCGAGATACTCTTGGCTGTAGGTCATGGAGCTGTCCACAAGTTGTGGTCACACAGACACGTGCGAGATACTCTTGGCATTAGGTCATGGAGTTGTCCACAAGTTGTGGTCACACAGAGACGTGCGAGATACTCTTGGCTGTAGAACATGGAGCTGTCCACAAGTTGTGGTCACACAGAGACGTGCGAGATACTCTTGACTGTAGGTCATATGGAGCTGTCCACAAGTTGTGGTCACACAGAGACGTGCGAGATACTCTTGGCTGTAGGTCATGGAGCTGTCCACAAGTTGTGGTCACACAGAGACGTGCGAGATACTCTTGGCTGTAGGTCATGGAGCTGTCCACAAGTTGTGGTCACACAGAGACGTGCGAGATACTCTTGGCTGTAGATCATTTGGAGCTGTCCACAAGTTGTGGTCACACAGAGACGTGCGAGATACTCTTAGCTGTAGGTCATATGGAGCTGTCCACAAGTTGTGGTCACACAGAGACGTGCAAGATACTCTTGGCTGTAGGTCATGGAGCTGTCCACAAGTTGTGGTCACACAGAGACGTGCGAGATACTCTTGGCTGTAGGTCATGGAGCTGTCTTACAAGTTGTGGTCACACAGAGACGTGCGAGATACTCTTGGCTGTAGGTCATGGAGCTGTCCACAAGTTGTGGTCACACAGAGACGTGCGAGATACTCTTGGCTGTAGGTCATGGAGCTGTCCACAAGTTGTGGTCACACAGAGACGTGCGAGATACTCTTGGCTGTAGGTCATGGAGCTGTCTTACAAGTTGTGGTCACACAGAGACGTGCGAGATACTCTTGGCTGTAGGTCATGGAGCTGTCTACAAGTTGTGGTCACACAGAGACGTGCGAGATACTCTTGGCTGTAGGTCATGGAGCTGTCTACAAGTTGTGGTCACACAGAGACGTGCGAGATACTCTTGGCTGTAGGTCATAGAGCTGTCCACAAGTTGTGGTCACACACAGACGTGCGAGATACTCTTGGCTGTAGGTCATGGAGCTGTCCACAAGCTGTGGTCACACAGAGACGTGCGAGATACTCTTGGCTGTAGGTCATAGAGCTGTCCACAAGTTGTCGTCACACAGAGACGTGCGAGATACTCTTGGCTGTAGGTCATAGAGCTGTCCACAAGTTGTCGTCACACAAAGACGTGCGAGATACTCTTGGCTGTAGGTCATAAAGCTGTCCACAAGTTGTGGTCACACAAAGACGTGCGAATACTCTTGGCTGTAGGTCATGGAGCTGTCCACAAGTTGTGGTCACACAGAGACGTGCGAGATACTCTTGGCTGTAGGTCATGGAGCTGTCCACAACTTGTGGTCACACAGAGACGTGCGAGATACTCTTGGCTGTAGGTCATGGAGCTGTCCACAACTTGTGGTCACACAGAGACGTGCGAGATACTCTTGGCTGTAGGTCATGGAGCTGTCTACAACTTGTGGTCACACAGAGACGTGCGAGATACTCTTGGCTGTAGGTCATGGAGCTGTCCACAAGTTGTGGTCACACAGAGACGTGCAAGATACTCTTGGCTGTAGGTCATATGGAGCTGTCCACAAGTTGTAGTCACACAGTGCCGTGCGAGATACTCTTGGCTGTAGGTCATATGGAGCTGTCCACAAGTTGTGGTCACACAGTGCCGTGCAAGATACTCTTGGCATTATGTCATGGAGCTGTCCACAAGTTGTGGTCACACAGAGATGTGCAAGATACTCTTGGCATTAGGTCATGGAGCTGTCCACAAGTTGTGGTCACACAGAGACGTGCGAGATACTTTTGGCTGTAGGTCATGGAGCTGTCCACAAGTTGTGGTCACACAGAGACGTGCGAGATACTCTTGGCTGTAGGTCATGGAGCTGTCCACAAGTTGTGGTCACACAGAGACGTGCGAGATACTCTTGGCTGTAGGTCATGGAGCTGTCCACAAGTTGTGGTCACACAGAGACGTGTGAGATACTCTTGGCTGTAGATCATTTGGAGCTGTCCACAAGTTGTGGTCACACAGAGACGTGCGAGATACTCTTGGCTGTAGGTCATATGGAGCTGTCCACAAGTTGTGGTCACACAGAGACGTGCAAGATACTCTTGGCTGTAGGTCATGGAGCTGTCCACAAGTTGTGGTCACACAGAGACGTGCGAGATACTCTTGGCTGTAGGTCATGGAGCTGTCTTACAAGTTGTGGTCACACAGAGACGTGCGAGATACTCTTGGCTGTAGGTCATGGAGCTGTCCACAAGTTGTGGTCACACAGAGACGTGCGAGATACTCTTGGCTGTAGGTCATGGAGCTGTCCACAACTTGTGGTCACACAGAGACGTGCGAGATACTCTTGGCTGTAGGTCATGGAGCTGTCTTACAAGTTGTGGTCACACAGAGACGTGCGAGATACTCTTGGCTGTAGGTCATGGAGCTGTCTACAACTTGTGGTCACACAGAGACGTGCGAGATACTCTTGGCTGTAGGTCATGGAGATGTCTACAAGTTGTGGTCACACAGAGACGTGCGAGATACTCTTGGCTGTAGGTCATAGAGCTGTCCACAAGTTGTGGTCACACACAGACGTGCGAGATACTCTTGGCTGTAGGTCATGGAGCTGTCCACAAGTTGTGGTCACACAGAGACGTGCGAGATACTCTTGGCTGTAGGTCATAGAGCTGTCCACAAGTTGTGGTCACACAGAGACGTGCGAGATACTCTTGGCTGTAGGTCATAGAGCTGTCCACAAGTTGTGGTCACACAGAGACGTGCGAGATACTCTTGGCTGTAGGTCATATGGAGCTGTCCACAAGTTGTGGTCACACAGAGACGTGCGAGATACTCTTGGCTGTAGGTCATGGAGCTGTCCACAAGTTGTGGTCACACAGAGACGTGCGAGATACTCTTGGCTGTAGGTCATGGAGCTGTCCACAAGTTGTGGTCACACAGAGACGTGCGAGATACTCTTGGCATTAGGTCATGGAGTTGTCCACAAGTTGTGGTCACACAAAGACATGCGAGATACTCTTGGCATTAGGTCATGGAGCTGTCCACAAGTTGTGGTCACACAGTGCCGTGCAAGATACTCTTGGCATTAGGTCATGGAGCTGTCCACAAGTTGTGGTCACACAGAGATGTGCGAGATACTCTTGGCTGTAGGTCATGGAGCTGTCCACAAGTTGTGGTCACACAGAGACGTGCAAGATACTTTTGGCTGTAGGTCATATGGAGCTGTCCACAAGTTGTGGTCACACAGAGACGTGCGAGATACTCTTGGCTGTAGGTCATGGAGCTGTCTTACAAGTTGTGGTCACACAGAGACGTGCGAGATACTCTTGGCTGTAGGTCATGGAGCTGTCCACAAGTTGTGGTCACACAGAGACGTGCGAGATACTCTTGGCTGTAGGTCATGGAGCTGTCCACAAGTTGTGGTCACACAGAGACGTGCGAGATACTCTTGGCTGTAGGTCATGGAGCTGTCTTACAAGTTGTCGTCACACAGAGACGTGCTAGATACTCTTGGCTGTAGGTCATGGAGCTGTCCACAAGTTGTGGTCACACAGTGCCGTGCGAGATACTCTTGGCTGTAGGTCATATGGAGCTGTCAACAAGTTATGGTCACACAGTGCCGTGCGAGATACTCTTGGCCGTAGGTCATGGAGCTGTCCACAAGTTGTGGTCACACAGAGACGTGCGAGATACTCTTGGCTGTAGGTCATGGAGCTGTCCACAAGTTGTGGTCACACAGAGACGTGCAAGATACTCTTGGCTGTAGGTCATATGGAGCTGTCCACAAATTGTGGTCACACAGTGCCGTGCGAGATACTCTTGTCTGTAGGTCATGGAGCTGTCTTACAAGTTGTGGTCACACAGAGACGTGCGAGATACTCTTGGCTGTAGGTCATGCAGCTGTCCACAAGTTGTGGTCACACAGTGCCGTGCGAGATACTCTTGGCATAAGGTCATGGAGCTTTCCACAAGTTGTGGTCACACAGAGACGTGCGAGATACTCTTGGCATTAGGTCATGGAGCTGTCTTACAAGTTGTGGTCACACAGAGACGTGCAAGATACTCTTGGCTGTAGGTCATGGAGCTGTCCACAAGTTGTGGTCACACAGAGACGTGCGAGATACTCTTGGCTGTAGGTCATGGAGCTGTCCACAACTTGTGGTCACACAGTGACATGCGAGATACTCTTGGCTGTAGGTCATGGAGCTGTCCACAACTTGTGGTCACACAGAGACGTGCGAGATACTCTTGGCTGTAGGTCATGGAGCTGTCTACAACTTGTGGTCACACAGAGACGTGCGAGATACTCTTGGCTGTAGGTCATGGAGCTGTCCACAAGTTGTGGTCACACAGAGACGTGCAAGATACTCTTGGCTGTAGGTCATATGGAGCTGTCCACAAGTTGTAGTCACACAGTGCCGTGCGAGATACTCTTGGCTGTAGGTCATATGGAGCTGTCCACAAGTTGTGGTCACACAATGCCGTGCGAGATACTCTTGGCTGTAGGTCATGGAGCTGTCCACAAGTTGTGGTCACAAAGAGATGTGCGAGATACTCTTGGCTGTAGGTGATGGAGCTGTCCACAAGTTGTGGTCACACAGAGACGTGCGAGATACTCTTGGCTGTAGGTCATATGGAGCTGTCCACAAGTTGTGGTCACACAGAGACGTGCAAGATACTCTTGGCTGTAGGTCATATGGAGCTGTCCACAAGTTGTGGTCACACAGTGCCGTGCAAGATACTCTTGGCTGTAGGTCATGGAGCTGTCTTACAAGTTGTGGTCACACACAGACGTGCGAGATACTCTTGGCTGTAGGTCATGCAGCTCTCCACAAGTTGTGGTCACACAGTGCCGTGCGAGATACTCTTGGCATTAGGTCATGGAACTGTCCACAAGTTGTGGTCACACAGAGACGTGCGAGATACTCTTGGCATTAGGTCATGGAGCTGTCTTACAAGTTGTGGTCACACAGAGACGTGCGAGATACTCTTGGCTGTAGGTCATGGAGCTGTCCACAAGTTGTGGTCACACAGTGCCGTGCGAGATACTCTTGGCTGTAGGTCATATGGAGCTGTCCACAAGTTGTGGTCACACAGTGCCGTGCAAGATACTCTTGGCATTAGGTCATGGAGCTGTCCACAAGTTGTGGTCACACAGAGATGTGCAAGATACTCTTGGCATTAGGTCATGGAGCTGTCCACAAGTTGTGGTCACACAGAGACGTGCGAGATACTTTTGGCTGTAGGTCATATGGAGCCGTCCACAAGTTGTGGTCACACAGAGACGTGCGAGATACTCTTGGCTGTAGGTCATGGAGCTGTCCACAAGTTGTGGTCACACAGAGACGTGCGAGATACTCTTGGCTGTAGATCATTTGGAGCTGTCCACAAGTTGTGGTCACACAGAGACGTGCGAGATACTCTTGGCTGTAGGTCATATGGAGCTGTCCACAAGTTGTGGTAATACAGACACGTGCAAAATACTCTTGGCTGTAGGTCATGGAGCTGTCCACAAGTTGTGGTCACACAGAGACGTGCGAGATACTCTTGGCATTAGGTCATGGAGTTGTCCACAAGTTGTGGTCACACAAAGACGTGCGAGATACTCTTGGCATTAGGTCATGGAGCTGTCCACAAGTTGTGGTCACACAGTGCCGTGCAAGATACTCTTGGCATTAGGTCATGGAGCTGTCCACAAGTTGTGGTCACACAGAGATGTGCGAGATACTCTTGGCATTAGGTCATGGAGCTGTCCACAAGTTGTGGTCACACAGAGACGTGCGAGATACTCTTGGCTGTAGGTCATGGAGCTGTCCACAAGTTGTGGTCACACAGAGACGTGCGAGATACTCTTGGCTGTAGGTCATATGGAGCTGTCCACAAGTTGTGGTCACACAGAGACGTGCGAGATACTCTTGGCTGTAGGTCATGGAGCTGTCCACAAGTTGTGGTCACACAGAGACGTGCGAGATACTCTTGGCTGTAGGTCATGGAGCTGTCCACAAGTTGTGGTCACACACAGACGTGCGACATACTCTTGGCTGTAGATCATTTGGAGCTGTCCACAAGTTGTGGTCACACAGAGACGTGCGAGATACTCTTAGCTGTAGGTCATATGGAGCTGTCCACAAGTTGTGGTCACACAGAGACGTGCAAGATACTCTTGGCTGTAGGTCATGGAGCTGTCCACAAGTTGTGGTCACACAGAGACGTGCGAGATACTCTTGGCTGTAGGTCATGGAGCTGTCCACAAGTTGTGGTCACACAGTGCCGTGCGAGATACTCTTGGCTGTAGGTCATATTGAGCTGTCAACAAGTTATGGTCACACAGTGCCGTGCGAGATACTCTTGGCCGTAGGTCATGGAGCTGTCCACAAGTTGTGGTCACACAGAGACGTGCGAGATACTCTTGGCTGTAGGTCATGGAGCTGTCCACAAGTTGTGGTCACACAGAGACGTGCAAGATACTCTTGGCTGTAGGTCATATGGAGCTGTCCACAAATTGTGGTCACACAGTGCCGTGCGAGATACTCTTGGCTGTAGGTCATGGAGCTGTCTTACAAGTTGTGGTCACACAGAGACGTGCGAGATACTCTTGGCTGTAAGTCATGCAGCTGTCCACAAGTTGTGGTCACACAGTGCCGTGCGAGATACTCTTGGCATTAGGTCATGGAGCTGTCCACAAGTTGTGGTCACACAGAGACGTGCGAGATACTCTTGGCATTAGGTCATGGAGCTGTCTTACAAGTTGTGGTCACACAGAGACGTGCAAGATACTCTTGGCTGTAGGTCATGGAGCTGTCCACAAGTTGTGGTCACACAGAGACGTGCGAGATACTCTTGGCTGTAGGTCATGGAGCTGTCCACAACTTGTGGTCACACAGAGACATGCGAGATACTCTTGGCTGTAGGTCATGGAGCTGTCCACAACTTGTGGTCACACAGAGACGTGCGAGATACTCTTGGCTGTAGGTCATGGAGCTGTCTACAACTTGTGGTCACACAGAGACGTGCGAGATACTCTTGGCTGTAGGTCATGGAGCTGTCCACAAGTTGTGGTCACACAGAGACGTGCAAGATACTCTTGGCTGTAGGTCATATGGAGCTGTCCACAAGTTGTAGTCACACAGTGCCGTGCGAGATACTCTTGGCTGTAGGTCATATGGAGCTGTCCACAAGTTGTGGTCACATAGTGCCGTGCGAGATACTCTTGGCTGTAGGTCATGGAGCTGTCCACAAGTTGTGGTCACACAGAGACGTGCGAGATACTCTTGGCTGTAGGTCATGCAGCTGTCCACAAGTTGTGGTCACACAGTGCCGTGCGAGATACTCTTGGCATTAGGTCATGGAGCTGTCCACAAGTTGTGGTCACACAGAGATGTGCGAGATACTCTTGGCATTAGGTCATGGAGCTGTCTTACAAGTTGTGGTCACACAGAGACGTGCGAGATACTCTTGGCATTAGGTCATGGAGCTGTCCACAAGTTGTGGTCACACAGAGATGTGCGAGATACTCTTGGCATTAGGTCATGGAGCTGTCCACAAGTTGTGGTCACACAGAGACGTGCGAGATACTTTTGGCTGTAGGTCATATGGAGCTGTCCACAAGTTGTGGTCACACAGAGACGTGCGAGATACTCTTGGCTGTAGGTCATAGAGCTGTCCACAAGTTGTGGTCACACAGAGACGTGCGAGATACTCTTGGCTGTAGGTCATGGAGCTGTCCACAAGTTGTGGTCACACAGAGACGTGCGAGATACTCTTGGCTGTAGATCATTTGGAGCTGTCCACAAGTTGTGGTCACACAGAGACGTGCGAGATACTCTTGGCTGTAGGTCATATGGAGCTGTCCACAAGTTGTGGTCACACAGAGACGTGCGAGATACTCTTGGCTGTAGGTCATGGAGCTTTCCACAAGTTGTGGTCACACAGAGACGTGCGAGATACTCTTGGCTGTAGGTCATGGAGCTGTCCACAAGTTGTGGTCACACAGAGACGTGCGAGATACTCTTGGCTGTAGGTCATGGAGCTGTCCACAAGTTGTGGTCACACAGAGACGTGCGAGATACTCTTGGCTGTAGGTCATGGAGCTGTCTTACAAGTTGTGGTCACACAGAGACGTGCGAGATACTCTTGGCTGTAGGTCATGGAGCTGTCCACAAGTTGTGGTCACACAGTGCCGTGCGAGATACTCTTGGCTGTAGGTGATATGGAGCTGTCAACAAGTTATGGTCACACAGTGCCGTGCGAGATACTCTTGGCCGTAGGTCATGGAGCTGTCCACAAGTTGTGGTCACACAGAGACGTGCGATATACTCTTGGCTGTAGGTCATGGAGCTGTCCACAAGTTGTGGTCACACAGAGACGTGCAAGATACTCTTGGCTGTAGGTCATATGGAGCTGTCCACAAATTGTGGTCACACAGTGCCGTGCGAGATACTCTTGGCTGTAGGTCATGGAGCTGTCTTACAAGTTGTGGTCACACAGAGACGTGCGAGATACTCTTGGCTGTAGGTCATGCAGCTGTCCACAAGTTGTGGTCACACAGTGCCGTGCGAGATACTCTTGGCATTAGGTCATGGAGCTGTCCACAAGTTGTGGTCACACAGAGACGTGCGAGATACTCTTGACATTAGGTCATGGAGATGTCTTACAAGTTGTGGTCACACAGAGACGTGCAAGATACTCTTGGCTGTAGGTCATGGAGCTGTCCACAAGTTGTGGTCACACAGAGACGTGCGAGATACTCTTGGCTGTAGGTCATGGAGCTGTCCACAACTTGTGGTCACACAGAGACATGCGAGATACTCTTGGCTGTAGGTCATGGAGCTGTCCACAACTTGTGGTCACACAGAGACGTGCGAGATACTCTTGGCTGTAGGTCATGGAGCTGTCTACAACTTGTGGTCACACAGAGACGTGCGAGATACTCTTGGCTGTAGGTCATGGAGCTGTCCACAAGTTGTGGTCACACAGAGACGTGCAAGATACTCTTGGCTGTAGGTCATATGGAGCTGTCCACAAGTTGTAGTCACACAGTGCCGTGCGAGATACTCTTGGCTGTAGGTCATATGGAGCTGTCCACAAGTTGTGGTCACACAGTGCCGTGCGAGATACTCTTGGCTGTAGGTCATGGAGCTGTCCACAAGTTGTGGTCACAAAGACACGTGCGAGATACTCTTGGCTGTAGGTCATATGGAGCTGTCCACAAGTTGTAGTCACACAGTGCCGTGCGAGATACTCTTGGCTGTAGGTCATATGGAGCTGTCCACAAGTTGTGGTCACACAGTGCCGTGCGAGATACTCTTGGCTGTAGGTCATGGAGCTGTCCACAAGTTGTGGTCACAAAGACACGTGCGAGATACTCTTGGCTGTAGGTCATGGAGCTGTCCACAAGTTGTGGTCACACAGAGACGTGCGAGATACTCTTGGCTGTAGGTCATATGGAGCTGTCCACAAGTTGTGGTCACACAGAGACGTGCAAGATACTCTTGGCTGTAGGTCATATGGAGCTGTCCACAAGTTGTGGTCACACAGTGCCGTGCGAGATACTCTTGGCTGTAGGTCATGGAGCTGTCTTACAAGTTGTGGTCACACAGAGACGTGCGAGATACTCTTGGCTGTAGGTCATGCAGCTGTCCACAAGTTGTGGTCACACAGTGCCGTGCGAGATACTCTTGGCATTAGGTCATGGAGCTGTCCACAAGTTGTGGTCACACAGAGACGTGCGAGATACTCTTGGCATTAGGTCATGGAGCTGTCTTACAAGTTGTGGTCACACAGAGACGTGCGAGATACTCTTGGCTGTAGGTCATGGAGCTGTCCACAAGTTGTGGTCACACAGTGCCGTGCGAGATATTCTTGACATTAGGTCATGGAACTGTCCACAAGTTGTGGTCACACAGAGATGTGCGAGATACTCTTGGCTGTAGGTCATGGAGCTGTCCACAAGTTGTGGTCACACAGTGCCGTGCGAGATACTCTTGACATTAGGTCATGGAGCTGTCCACAAGTTGTGGTCACACAGAGACGTGCGAGATACTCTTGGCTGTAGGTCATGGAGCTGTCCACAAGTTGTGGTCACACAGTGCCGTGCGAGATACTCTTGGCTGTAGGTCATGGAGCTGTCCACAAGTTGTGGTCACACAGTGCCGTGCGAGATACTCTTGGCTGTAGGTCATGGAGCTGTCCACAAGTTGTGGTCACACAGTGCCGTGCGAGATACTCTTGGCTGTAGGTCATGGAGCTGTCCACAAGTTGTGGTCACACAGTGCTGTGCGAGATACTCTTGGCTGTATTATCTTTGGCTGCAGGACATGAACCAAATCATAAACCAAAACAAAGCTCCATTTAAACAGAGAATGTAATATTTCATGAGCTAACGAGATGTTCCACAAGAACAAAATGAACAAAATCACTATCATTGATCCACTGTACTTTTGAGAAAAAAAATCTCCATATTACAACAGATATGGTGAAAAAGCACAGAAACGTTTATTTATTTGTATGATTGAAGAAAAATGTAGCAAAGCATTTCCAAACAAGGTGAAACAGTAATGCACATGACATGTAGCTAAGTATTTCTCCACAAGGTGAAACAGTAATGCACATGACATGTAGCTAAGTATTTCCCCACAAGGTGAAACAGTAATGCACATGACATGTAGCTAAGTATTTCCCCACAAGGTGAAACAGTAATGCACATGACATGTAGCTAAGTATTTCCCCACAAGGTGAAACAGTAATGCACATGACATGTAGCAAAGCATTTCCCCACAAGGTGAAATAGTAATGCACATGACATGTACCAAAGCATTTCCACACAAGGTGAAATAGTAATGCGCATGACATGTAGGAAAGCATTTCCACACAAAGGGAAACAGTAATGTGCATAACATGTATCAGAAAATTTCCACACAAAGGGAAAGAGTAATGCGCACGACATGTAGCAAAGCATTTCTACACAAGGGGAAGCAGTAATGCTCATGATCACTCATGTAAAGCAACACAAAATTTTTCTCTCTTTATTTTTGTAAGGCAAACAGCCTATAAATTTCCTTCGCGCACTCATGTGGACCAATACTAATCCCTTCTCAACTATCGCTATGGGCTTAGTGAAAACCATGACTAAACAAATGAAAACAGGACTCACACATCCTATGATGTGCTTAGCTGGCAGGCCACAATCAGTTTTCCACTTACTAAAATGTTTTAACTCTCAGAACTATCAAAATCAGCGAGCCCTGAATGCTACTGGACTGAAAACCCTGAGCATGATACTCCTTGACCCACGAATTTTATCTGATAATGTGCTCTCAAATCATTGGACAGAAGAATGTAAGAAAAATTTCAATTTTGAAAGCTGTTTGAACTGAGTAGGAAGCATGACAGTCTTGCCATGTAAGTTGAAATTTGAACTTTATGCATTTAATTTTCAGATGTAATTCTGACTTTCTTGCCAAAAAGTGCATAAAATATGTGATTCAGGGCAGGTGTGATTGTGTGTCCCCATTTGTCTGGTCTTAGTGTATCAGGAATTCTGTAATAATCCATAACTGCTCTTCCAATGCCTGTCATTTATTCAGAGCTCTCACAAATCACAGGCAATTAAATCAAGTCTAAATTTTATTTATTTATTTGATTGGTGTTTTATGCTGTACTCAAGAATATTTCACTTATGCAAGGGTGGCCAGCATTATGGTGGGAGGAAACCGGGCACTGGTGAGAGGCTCCTTGGTCATTACACTGCGCTAGAGAGGTAATCAACTGAGCCTTGGAGGCCTCAAATCAAGTCTAAAAGAGTGGTGCCACAATGTATACAATCAGATATAGTTTTTGCTACATTTAATACAATATTTAAACTGACCAAAGAAAATGTGCCCTAGCGTAGAATCACTGTACTGTCTGTCCACAACTGGGCAAAGATTTCCCTTAGATCTACTGGCAAAGCAGACGCTACATACCGGCTATATATTCAAATACCTGCCATCAGTGCCTTCTGGTCCACGTTTGATTTTTTCCACCCATAATTGCCTTGGCTCTGTCTGGTCCTACCCATGTCTTATGGACCTCTTCTGCAGTGTTCAAATCTAAATTTTATATGAAGATAAAATAGTGGATACTGAAAACAGAGAGACTTGATTCTGCCCGTGCAGAGACATGCTGAGGAATGATTAAACAGGAAGTATTTATATGTTAAACAAACACTTGTTAGCAAGGAAAAAAACTCCTGTCACCTGCGACATAAATGAAGGGCATCTACACATTAAACTCTTAACCTACACATCAATATATGATTCTCTTTCCATTTAAATTTGGGCCTCCTTGCTCGCTGTGATTTAAAGTCCGGCTTATGCTGGCTTCCTCCCCTGCCGTATGTGAGAAGGTTTGCCAGGAATCCTGGCTTTCCCTGGCTGTCTCCGACCATAATGCTGCCTGCAGTCGTAAAAGTTAATTATTTTTTTTAGCAATGTGTTACACACCAATCAAATGAATAAATAAATAATACTGAAATGAATTTTTATTTCATAACATACCTCTGATGTGGAGTATTTCCACCATGTCGGTTTGTGTTTGATGAATTATGTTTGTAGAGTTGCCAGTGGGTCCGTAAAGTTGCCAGCGGGTCCGTGAAGTTGCCAGCGGGTCCGTAAAGTTGGGATCCCTCTGAACAACAGTACACCCATTCTCGTCCAATACAATAAAAAGTGGACATAAACTGGATCTTAATAATGAAAAAGTTCGAAGCAGAATTTTCTTTATGTAGCTATCGTAATTTAGGAATTCATGTGGATTAAAAACACAAAAAGTAAATGTCCTCTACTTAATTATTTAAAAATACCAGTACGTAACAGGTATTTGTGCTTGCTAACAGCTAACAAGACGTAACCTGTAAGCCCACTGTAAATCTGGGACTAATATATTAGGCCCACTGTAAATCTGGGACTAACACATTAGGCCCATGTGGAGTATCTGCACGCTTCTTAAGTGATCGCTGGGGCCGCACAGTATCTGAAAGTATATAAACATACTTTTAAAAGACTTCACTGAAACAGTTTTGTATAATATCTTGTATCTTGTATCATAGTACTGAATACCAGAAAGCCATCATGCCTACATAGGGACACAGACTGCGTTCATGGTAATATTTTTTCTCCCACGTACCACTTTTTGGAAAGTGAACATGGTCCCGCAGAATGTCAACGAGATCTGTGTATCCGCCGTGGACTGCCCAGCAAAAATTATCAGGCTGTTGCGAAATCTGAGCTCACAGTGACACATTACGTATTTTGGAACAACTGTCAGTACAGGTCACAGACCCCCATTAGTTTTCCTTAAGCGACAATGTTAACGTTTAGCGCTATATCTCAGTCACACACATTCCGTAGCCAGTAAGCTTTGGTGCATACCTGGCCCAGCCTGTGAGAAAGAAGCCATAAAAATCTTGACATAGGCTGACCGTGAAAATCTGGACCTTTCTATGCCGGCACCTGGGAGGGATGCCTAGCAACGCCAAGGGGACGTCACTCGCAGCCTCATCCTCACCTGTCTCCTTGTGTCCTCTTGCCCAGAATTTCAACCTTTCATCATTAAAACTCATACCTGCCCAAAGCTTTAACAATTTCCATCATTTTGCTACCAAGCATGCACCTGTACACGAAAAACGGCAGGCTGGCAGTGATAAAAAGACTGTACACCCTAAAATACACAGAATAACGTTCGTCCCTTTCGAAAAACGGAAGTTGTAATGGGCGTCTGTGTCCCATCACACCAGCCAACTTTTGTCAAAACCAATAATTCTTGCACCACATGATTCCTACCATCTCTCAACGTAACACACAACCTTAGGGCTTGATACATGCAAAAACTTTTGAGTAGGAGGAATGTAACTTGGGGTAGGCCTACCTCTATCTTGGAAATGTGTCTGTTTGTCTGCCTCTCATAACTCTCAAGCACGAAGTTCAAAGATTTATAGTGCGCATACCATTCAAAATATCAAATGGCATAGTACCGTACCACTCACGGGGGTTCTAGGTCAGCCAAGGGAGTGGAGGAGTGCATCCGATTTGTGAAGCCTTTGAGGAAGCTGAACGGCTTACAGACCCCACTCACCTAGGTAGATCCCAGTTCAATATATGCATAAACCAGGCAAAAGTCATGAAAGCCATATTTGAGAGACAAGCTCGAAACATTCAATTTGGCGCAGATCAGTAATTTTCACATGATGAATGGGTAAGTCGAAATCTTCAACATCCACACCTGCACTGACACCTCTTGTCGCGTAATGTTGTTCATCTAACAAGATCTGTTGTCCATCCTGAGGCCAACCTTTCGTCTTAGTTCTTCTTTTGGCTTTCAGCTCTTGAGCTATAGACCCTTCCTGGCATTCCCAGGTGCCTGTATCCTAAGCTACCCTTTCTCTGCTTACCTGCATCTTCTCCTATTGTTGTCTTACTTTGACAACTTCATGGTCCATCTCCACTTCCACTTTGGACGTACCGGTATGTGACTGTATTGGAACTCCATTTATACATGTAGCATGCCTCAGTCCAGTGCTCTTTCAGCCTCCCTTTGGGGCTATTGTCCATTTTTTAATCTTCCATAGGTGAAATACTTTTTTCCAGTGTTGTAATACTGTCGCAACATGCATAATACTATACCTTGTGTGATAGAAATGGCTGACTTACCTCCCCTTCCCCAAGTCAGGCCTTCCCCTAAGTGAGCTGTTCATATCCCTGCTGGCTTGTCAATCCAAGGTGTCATCCAGTCTGTAATGATGTGGTCAACAATTCTCCTCGAATGGGCTTTACCAAATGTGACAACTGAACTTTAAATTATTAATGTCAGTTAAAATTTGCCTCAGAAGATATCAGTATGCATAACCACTACCCATAACAACAAGTGAATGATTTTGTTCCATCCAAAGGCATAACCTTTAGGAGCATTTAGAACCAAATCTAAATTTACTTAAAGCTAGAAACATATATCTAGGACTGTTTTTACACTACCTGTGTGTTAAGAAGTAAGAAATAAATCTGTAAAACAGTCTGGAAGTTCTAAATCATGTGATTGCCCTAGTGTGGCAGTGACGTGTATTTGATCCTACATGTCAATCGGGTAAAGCGTCTTGCCTAGAAACAGAAATGGCTGAGTTACCTCCCCTTCTCTGTATGTCTGGACATTGAGTGAGCTTTCTCATTCATTCTGGCTTGTCAGCTCGAAGCCTTGCTTTGTGCTGTCGTGTCTGTACTTATGTGAGGATCTTGATATTCAATTGTGCTGAAATCTGCCGTAGGCAAAGTAACAACTGAAAAGTGAATTCAAAAAGTGTACTGGTCCAAAATAAGTGTGTAAGACTAAAAACAGCAGCTAAAGTTTTGTATTATCGTTAAGTTGAGGTTACTGTGCCCAGTTACACATGGGGTTGGCAACATATAGTGCCCAATTGACATTCTCTAGGCATCTGATTGGTCTAGCACTTTGAATCCTGAGATATCCACTAGAGTGTCTACCTGCAGATACCCTAAACACTGTTGATGTAGAATCCCTTGCCTCCATACGCCTATTTCCATTTCTTTATTTTTCATTCTAATCGTCTTTCTGAAGGCTTGCAGAACACGTCAGGGAACAGTACTTTGGGATTCCCTGATTTCCCAGAAAGACTGACAAAATTGTAGGCCTACACATGTAGTCATCCGTCTGCTTTTGCACACTGTAGAATAATTATACGGATGGTAAGAGATAAACACACGCATCAGTCAAAGGCACAGATAGAAAGTGTATTTCAGCAATCTGACAGGCACAAGGTAACAAGTAGCAGACGCTACGATACGCCTGGTCCGCTAATGTTGTTTAAGCCACCAAAAAGGCAGTACTGTTCATCCGTCCTATCTATTATTAAATCTATTATCATCATGTGGTCATGCTCTAGCCATTACCTGTAAAACCTGCGTGTACTGAAAAAAGATAATTGTAATGGAAAATAAAAAGTGAGCCAAAAAAAATCTACTTTAGCTGTCTCTTGTCAAAAAGAACAAATAGAGCCGTTGAAGCAGCGATGCCAGGGTTCAAGCTGGTAGCTGTGGTTAGAAATCCTGCTCTATTTGGAGTCAGCGTCCAAAACTACATCAGGTAGGACTTTTGATGTGCAAAAGTCTTGAAGGGTGTAGAAAGAATGGCCTCAAAAGGGAATGTCCGGTCACATTTCCACCCAATGGTAAGCCGCCACACTATTTAACCTGAGAAGACCATCTGCTGAAAATAACTGGCCTCAGACCCGCATGAACTTTCCACAATTGGCAATGTTGATGTTTACCGCTGTAGCTCAGCCCCAAACATTCCATGGTCAATAGGCTTTGGTACAAACAGGGCTCAGGCTGTGAGAAAACAGCCATGAAAATCTTGACAGAACTAGACTGTCAAAATCTGGACATTTCTATGGAGGCAGCTGGGAGGTGTGCCTAGCAACACTAAGGGGACGTCACCCGAAGCCTCGTCACTAAGGGTCTCGTGCCTTCTCGCCTGGAATTTCAAACTTTCATCATTAAAACTCATACCTGCCCAAAGGTTAGACAATTTCCATAATTCTGATAAATGCACCTGTAAACCAAAAATGGCAGACTGGCAGCGAAAAAACGACTTGACATTCTAAAATACACAGAATAACATTCATCAGGGATGTACATTCATCCCTCCCGAGGAAATGCACTAATGAGAGGGGGGGGGGGGGGGGGGGGGCATGATTCCAATTGTGCCCAGGTACTGTGACTGCATTGTATTATTCATTGAGCATAGAAGCACATGTACAGAACATGTCTCCAGACTCTAACAATGGAGTCATTGTGGGTGATGAAATAAAGCTCCAGTACGTCACATGTGATAGCGGATTGTGACCATAGAGTAAGTCGACAGACCCCATACCTACACCACAGGCCGAGGCTATTGGCACATGACATAACAGCCCTGTCTGTGTTGTATGTGAGGTACATGTAGGCAGACTTGACGTGTATTGTACGAAATGTGATCTGGTGGAATGGTTCAGTTATTTACCTCAGATGCCTGTAATGCCTCTGTCAATCTATACCATCCCAATTCCTAAATGCCTCTGAAAGAAGACTCAGATACACCAATCACAACTCCACTCTCATTACAGGTTTACAATTTGTACCACTGCTCAAGCACTGGTATATTTACTTATTTATTTTATTTGGTTTGGTGTTTTACACTGCACTCAAGATTATTTCACTTATACGACGGCGGCCAGCATTGCTGTGGGAGGAAACTGGGCAGAGCCCTCAGGGAAACCCACGACCATCCGCAGGTTGCTATAAGACCTTTCCACTTACGGCCGGAGAGGAAGCCTGAATGAGCTGGACTCGAACTCACAGCGACCGCATTGGTGAGAGACTCCTGGATCATTACGCTGCGCTAGCGCGCTAACGAACTGAGCCACGGAGGCCCCGCGAAATGTTCGACTATGAAATGATGTGAATAGCAGAAAAGTTGATAAAGACATTCTTGTCAAGATGGAATGCATATGCTAAACGTTAAAACAGTCATTGCTGAAGTTTTAGAAATGCTCCTTGTGTGTAATATAAATAGTGTGTATAGCCCTGCTACTGCTCCACGTGAGGAGAGAATCGAACATTATGGAATACTCTACACTTTATTATGTTACATGTGTAAGAGTTCATGACCAAATTATTGATGAATATCATAAATGAAAGATACAACCCTTACAAATGAAATCAAGAAATGTGTTCCCATGTCGGAGCTGCGTCATATGTGATGGAGGAGAGAAAGAAATTAGAATGACATAATAATAGAACACATCCTATCCTAAAGACATTATAACTAAACATGTCCTATCCTAAAGACATTATAACAGAACATGTCCTATCCTAAAGACATTATAACAGAACATGTCCTATCCACTAACTAGATGTGGTATTTTATATTTAACAGAGTATATCAAATGAAAGACATTTGTTTACATAAGCTTCTGGGAGAAAATAGGACATTGTTGGTAAAACAGATCTTTCAAACCAGTGTACCAGTTGCCTGACGGAAATGGCAGAGTTATCTCCCTTTACCCATGTGTAAGGCCTTCCTCGGAGTGGGCTGTTCACATGTATCATGGCTTGTCAATCTGTGGTGTAACATTTTGTTTTCCTGTCTTTCATAATGAGATGAACTTGGTTTATGTTGAGACGTTTAATTCTTGTTGACCATGAAATGTGAAAAGCAATATATGAAAGATTAAACCAGAAAATATCACCATTTGAACTGTAAATATTCTAACCACAAAACTATGAAAATTTGTGTCCCTAAGGCATAATTTTTAATTTAAGGAAGAAAATATATATGTGTTTTGAAAGCTTAATCTACCGTGAACTGAAAAGTATGTGTAAGTATAGTTTTGCTCTCCCTGTCTGTTATGAAGCAATAAATAAAGAGAAGCTTCTTAATTATCTCTGAAAAGACGAGAAACAAGGGGAATAACTCTTTGAGCCATATGCACAATATATAAAGTTGATGTTAACAGATGAAAACTCTGCTGACAGCTCAATACAGTCCATGTTGATATAATGAAGTCATGAAAGAAATGACTGAAAACTGTAAATGAATGTGTAAATAAAGAGATGACAGAAAACGTCACGCTGGTAAGAAACAGGTTTGTGTATAGCAGTGGATGGCCATTTTCAACTTTCACTTATCAATATCCTCCAGGATAGTGAAGAGCTGAAGAAGTACAAAGCAAACAGAAAATAGTTCATGCTGACATGAAACAGAGAGTAGAATCCTTAAAAGACATGTAATTTTAACACAGATGTAAATGTTATGAAAAGTGTAAAGACAAGAACTGTACAAATGTTAGGCATGGATGAAACGAATGACAGCTATTTTGTCCTGCCATATTGCACTTAAGGCATGGATTGAGCTGGTTTTCATAATTCTTTTTAAAGGAGTTTGTGCAAATTACAAAATACTTAAATAGCTATGCTAAAAGCTGCAAGCAATGACAAAGTACGAAATCCTGAGATGTGCAAAAGTCATGTCAGTATGGGATAGTCTTCCAAATATTTTTGAAGTTACTCAAAGATAACCTGACCTTTGCAGAAAAGTTTGTGAAATGTGAGCAGCATGGCCTAGAATGAAGGCAGAAGTGATAATAAAAGAATGAATCGATGATACCAAACTTGTGTCTGAAAGTGCTTTTCAAAAATTAGCAGAAATGTGACACGACTAATTGAGGATAAGAGTGTAAAAATTCACCTGAGAATAGTTTTGAAGAACTGCAAAGAACAGGATACGTGATTAGCATAGAATAAGACTGACAATGAATGAAATAATAATGTATGCAAGTCTTCTGTATGGATGCGTTTGTTAATTATCCTGAATCTGAGCTTAAACAGACCAAGGAGTGACTGCTTGGGGTTTAGCGTAGTACTCAACAATGTTTCAGTCATACGATGATGGAAACAGATCCAGGATAACTCCTGTGTACATGTAGTTAATTGGGATTGAAGGCTTGTAATGTAAACTGTGACTGTAACAATTTTCATGTGGGTATTTTGTAAATTCTAAGCAAATTTGACACGCATGAAAATGAAGAAGGTTGCATATTATATGTGTAAATGTTTTACTGACTGATTGAGTGGTTAGGATTTAACGTTGTACTTAACAATTTTGCATTGATACAACAACAGAGGATTCCTTAGAGTGCATGTACGTGTAATGTGCCTCCTTGTTGCAGGATGGATTTCCACTGCTCTTTTATCTAGTGCTGCTTGACAGAGACGACTTCCTGAAGGTAAGCGAGGCGTCCGGCCCAAAGCATAATACTGATACAGGCTAACAAGTCGTTGCACTATCCCCTTAATACTGGACTCAATGCGTGTGTGACCCAACCCAGGATGGAGCTTGGATCTACCGCTCGAAAGAGACGCTCTACCAAGTGAGCCATCGGGGCAGGTATTCGTTCAAACGTTCAAAAGTATTTGACCAGATGAAAACCAGATGAAGACCAAACGTCTTGTTTTCACAGATGGCACTAAGCTGTGTATGCATCACGAACATGGATGTGAGCATTATGATGACAGCTGAGAGGAAGATGAAGTTAAATGGCTATGATAAGTAGGGCTTCATTTTCCTGTTGGTCTGTGACACCAAGTCTGCTCAATGTTTAGCTGGTCCAGTATATTTGTTCAGGTACTGTAGAGCCAGTTTTGTGAAAAATTTAACCACTGTCACTGTAAAAACAGTTTCAGATTTATGTGCCTCTGTATAATATCCATTATTTAGGTCTTTGAAAACCAATAATAGACTTCCTGTGAGAGACTGCATTATTTCATGCTGATGACGTTGTTGAATGTGTATAAGAGAGTGACAGCTTACATGAAAACAAATCATAATTTTGAAAATACGGTCACAAGACTCTTTGCAAGAAGACATGTTTTTTAATAATGCTAAAGAATGGTTTGAAAGCGAAGCTATTACTGTGTGTCATGAACAGCTTATTAGGAGTATGAGATATTTTCTGGGTGCCAAAAGTGGAAATAATATATGCTTTCAATTAAGAAGTGGATTGATGTCCTACACATGAAAGGAAGAGTATGTAAGATTGCTTTCTTGTATATTCATGCACAGATAAAAATTTGACACAGAAGAAATCAGTTAAAATGAAGGTTGGGAATCACTCCCAGTCACGGATACGAAAAGACGAATTTTCTACAATAATGTAGCATAAAGTGTCCATAAAAATAGGTAATTGGTAATAATTTTCTGCTAATGGAGTGCAAAGACCGACAGTTAATCAAGTTTTAAATAATAACGGCGCTTTGCATGCCACAGAAATGGCTGAGTTACCTCCCCTTATCCATATGTTATGTCGTACTCACAGTGGGTTGTTTTTGTCCACCCTGGCCCGCCAGTCTGCGGTGTAACTATTCGTTTTGGTCTCTGGCAATAATGCAATTCACTTGGTTTGTCCCCAGATATCCAATACTCCAGGACTGTGGTAAAGGTAGAGTTATTTCTGAAGAATTAACAGCACGAAAAACCAAACATCATGACAAAAATGATGATAATAGCCTGACATTAGTATTTATAATATTGAGAGGCAAAATGTGTTATTCTACAAACAAAATAAGTATAGTGGAGACGGTGAATTTATTCATTATTATAAAACCTGTAGTACTGCAAGTCAGCATGTTTTGTATGATGTAAATTAAAGAAGGAAGCAAATTCCATGAATACTTTAGGCAAATGATGAAAACAGGGGGTATAACTCTTTGAGACATGGCGATGTTGTAATTGTGAAGCTGAGCAGATAGTGCTAATATAAACCTTTGCTGCGAAAAAATGTTGTAGAGAATGAAAGAATAATTAATAAAAATAATTGTTATCACCACATTGAATTTGTGAATGTGTAATTTATAGCTGTATGAAATTGGCGCCTGTAACAGAATTGTAGTCCATATAATTTGAGGTTATGTTGACAAATTCTTTAGTCTTTAATGACTTTTGAAAGTCTTGTTTTTTTATATAAATATATAGATCATAACAAGTCACCTAACTTACAGAATTGGAAGAAATCTTTCACCTTTCATATCGTGTCGAAAAGATGCCTTTGAATTACAGTTGGCCTAAGGCCCCAAGAGAGGAGTTTGCAACTAAAGCTGTCCTAACTGACGATAACCGTCGTAACAGCTTTCTTTGATGGATAACTCTACTTGTTTACGCCAAGCTGATTCAGCAGTGACGGGTTGTTCACTGATGAGGTCATTTCGGAAAACTACCAACTGAACATGGGTAAAGTAGAGTTGTCATTATTATTTGAAAGTTATTGTGGCACATCTGTCCTCTTTTTCACGAAAAGCATAGGCCATAGTGTGATAATACATGTCCCGTATGGTAGGACATGGAAAAAACATAGAAATAAGATGGGAATTAAGCAATTTTGGAAAATTTTAACAGAGGGTATGTTTGAAATTTTTGTCACAAAAAAGCATAATGGCTAATGGAACTCACTTCAGCTTCTCTGAAAATATCAAGAACACCTGAATGTATATCAAAGTAAATATCAGACTCATGTAACAATGGTAAGAAATGTAGAAAAAGTTATACTGAAAACTGTTCTAATAATGTCAACATCATGTGGGAGATGCTTCCTAAAGCATAAATATTGGGGTTATTTTAAAGCAACACATGTCTAAAGAAATCCATTGGAATGGGGCTGTAGCATTTTTATCCAGAAATATGCAGTATAGTTTCTGCCTTGTATTGACAAAATATGTATGCAGAAATCAAACATCCGGGTAATGTCACTCAGCTTTGTAATGACTTGGTGCTGTTTTTGTGTGAAAATTTGACATGGTAATCTTTTGTGAATAGCTAATGTGTGTACTTATTTGATGTTTTTTACAGCCATTTGCCATTGGAAGAGTAAAATAACATTGAAACGCCTAGCTGTAGCCTTCTCTCACCAATCATGACACTGTGAATGGAAGTAAGACCCTCATCCTTGAACTGTCCTCATCAGTCCCCCAGGTCCATAGGCCAGAGGTTCTGAAACCAATGTAGGTGTGTATAAATTATATCCAGGTGGAGTATGAGATGTAAGAGATGTCACTCCTTTGTAGGAATGACTGCAAATATACATTGTAATGAAATGGTTTTCAATAACTCGAAGTGAAATATTATTACATATTGTCTTCTTTAGTATTGAATTCATAAGGGTGATAAAGAGTGAATGAGTGAGTGAGTGAGTGATTGCTTGGGGTTTAAGGTCGTACTTAGACTTAAGAATCCTTAGAGGGTATGTAATGTGCCTTTTTGTTGCAGGACGATTTTTCACCACTCTTATCTACTGCTGCTTGGCCGAGACGCCTTACTGGAGGCAAGTAAGCCGCCCCCGCCTGAGCCATTATACTGATACAGGTCAACTAGTCGTCGCATTATCCCCTTCATGCTGAACGCAAAGCGAGGAAGTTACAACTTCCTCTTTTAAAGTCTTTGGTGTGACTCAACCCAGGATTGACCCTGGATCTACCCCTCCCGAAGGAGACGCTCCGCTAATTGTGCTATCGGGGCCGTTAGGGGGATACAGAAGTAGTGTGAGCTAGTCAGGTTCATCACACAGTGTCCTCAATAGTGGAATGATATGAACACATAAATCAGGGTTTACATTAGCTACCTGCAGCCGTTAAATGTGGGCACACAATGGGGAGGTACATGTAGGTATTAAAATGTGACCAATATTCCAATTGTATTTCATTTATTCTTGTCAGGTAGTTGCCTACTTTTTCATGCTATCCCTGTACTGAAGAGAAGAGTGCACGCTGGTTAAATACTGAAAAATATAGAAAATCAGAATGAAGTAGTCATGGAGTCATTTGTTGTGCCCCTCATACCCACTACCTGTGCAGTCCCCATGGTGTATGGGACGCATACCCTCTACCTGTGCAGTCCCCATGGCGTATGGGCCGCATACCCACTACCTGTGCAGTCCCCATGGTGTATGGGACGCATACCCACTACCTGTGCAGTCTGCATGGTGTATGGGCCGCATACCCACTACCTTTGCAGTCCCCATGGTGTAGGGGCCACATACCCTCTACCTGTGCAGTCCCCATGGCGTATGGGCCACATACCCACTACCTGTGCAGTCTCCATGGTGTATGGGCCGCATACCCACTACCTGTGTAGTCCCCACAGTGTATGGGCCGCATACCCACTACCTGTGCAGTCCCCATGGTGTATGGGGCACATACCCACTACCTGTGGAGTCCCCATGGTGTATGGGCCACATACCCACTACCTGTGCAGTCCCCATGGTGTATGGGCCACATACCCACTACCTGTGCAGTCCCCATGGTGTAGGGGCCACATACCCACTACCTGTGCAGTCTGCATGGTATAAGGTCCACATGTTATGATCTGTCCCTTGTCTAGCGCCCAGATGCTGGCTTCTTGGTGCTTCAGTAATGTTGGAGATCACCTACAGGTGGTGAATTCCTCAGTTTGGCCTTTGTTGCAGATGTCAAGATGCAGGGAGAGTCACTTGTATTCCACGGGATTTGTTAATCTGTGTAATCTGTCAACAGAGAACAGGTTCAATGTATCAGCCACATTAGGGTTTGGAAATTGTTGAGAACACTAGTCGCTTACACTGCCCAGAGAGAATACAATTAGTCTGAATAAAGGTTAGGGTGCTCATTGGAAGCAAAGTTTTGTCCGATTTGTAAATCAGTCCCCCTCATTACCAAAGTTGTTGGATTCTCTGTATCTCTCCCATGTGAATTTAGTGAGAATATCCATCTGGCATATCATTAAAAGGCGGTTAGCAGGTACATGCAGCCTTCGACTTGTGTATAAAATGTACCAGGTAGGTGCCCGTGACCAATGCCTAGCATTAGGTTAACTGAAATCAAACTCAGGCAGGCGGCAAATTTTCCAGGTTAGCCTTGTGCAGAGAAATGTAAGTAAAGACCTGAAAATGGGTGAAAGTACAGAATAATTAAAGTCGCCACTGTCTTACTGTGCTGTTTTCCTCATGAAGAAAAACTGTAATGTACCCCCTTTTGTAAGTTATTAGTCCACAGTGATGACAGTTGCATAGGTGCCTTATAGTGAAGTTATGTACCTGCCTTAATGTGTATTAAAGATTTACATGTAAACTGTGCCTGAAGGCATCTTACGTGTGCTGGGTATATATACAGTCGTTATACTACTTAGCATAAGAATGGACCTGAACACTGCCAGAAATTTAACCAAGTGATATTTCCTAATGCTGTGAAAGAGAAACTTTAGAACCCTTTTAGCTATATGCATGTACAATGCAAGGAATTATTACAATAGCATTTAATATATTATTACATACGTCCATAAAAGTTTTTTACAAAAATGTATGTATTGAGTATGAATTGATGGGAAGTGCTGAATTATCTTCCATAATTTGTTAACAATGATCTGAGTGGAAATTCTGGGAGCTGTCTATGAACACGACGAAAAAAAGAGATACACAATACTGGTATATAAAGACGTGTATGCCAGAATTCTGCCTACAGAATGGTTATCTTGAGCAGAAAAAGTGGTCATAATTGTTTAGGCAGAATACATTCCCCAAAATTTCAATACACCTGATTTATCTCCCCTCGTCCATTATACCCGAACTGACTATAGTGTATAAGTGAAAGTGAGGAGTTATGTGCGACCGTGTTTGACCTACATAAAGAAATTTAAAACACTGCATTTGACAGGACACGAGCTACAACCCCGGCGTTCACAAGAGGCCCCAAATTAACTATTCCTCTACCCAGACAAACTTTTCAAGCAGAACCTGACATGTTAATAATAAATTAATAAATCCACTAACATTATGTGCACGTGAAGACATGATTTCATATATGACTGTACCTGTTGGAGATTTCTGGTTTGCGTCGAAGTGAATGTCAGCCCTGACAACAACAACGTACTGACCTACTTTACCGCGAAGCACATGGCTGTAAGCTGGAATGCCGTGTCTGGTTGGCTACAACCGCCGTTAATATGTCATTTACTTTTGTACAAGCGTTTGATTGTGATATGAAAAGTGTACTTATAGACGAAAAGTTAGAACTGTTGTATACTGTTACAACATTGTGCCAATTACCGCTCGCACTGTGGGCTGTTTTTCAACTTGAATAACCCAATAGCATTTTAGCGGTAAAATACACATTGAAGCAAAGAATGATTTTTGACGGAAATTCCTGCCTCTCTTGTACAAACCAGATGTAAAATGATACAACATACGTATAGGAAACATAAGTGTTGTGACAGTTCGCATAATACCATTAGGGGCAGCTAAGACTTTCCCCCGTCAAGTTTCCCTCGGCCGTTGTGTGATTTCACATCTCTGCCGGCTCGTCTTGCAGGGTGATGTTAAAACAACAGACGGGTGGAACACGGACTTTGGAATAAGCCTGAAAACAAGGAAATCGATATTTTGTCTCCAGTCAGACTGTTGCATTGGAATGTAGACTTGTTCGGATTATTATATGTGGAACAAAAGTGTTGGTATTAAGTGTGTTTGCGGCTGAAAGCAACTGAAATGAGTTTGAAAATGTAGACATCCCTCAATTTTGAAAAAGTGCAGAGCTGTTCATAGTTCGGAAGTGATGTTAAAACACACATTTTGGTCACGTGATTAAAGAGTTGAAGGGTCAAAGAAAACATGATTGATCTAGTCCAATGTTTTATTGCCGGTCTTGAAGAGAGTACAATAGATGAGCCTTGTACACATGTTAGTTGATGGTAGTATTTCTGGCTTCCAGAACCAAATTCTCAGGGAAAAAAATCATGTAGGGCTAGATCTGCGTGTAAAGTCATAATAAAAATCATGTGAAATTTAAAATGTGATGACAGTTGGGAGAAATATTATGAGAAAGGCATGTGCCAGCTAGGGTGTTCAATGCCGTAATGTACTGAAAAACGTGAACATTTTTGGAAAGGCCAGCAGCACTGGTGTAGGCATCATACACATGTAACCTAGCGTGGGGCGAGGCAACATGTTAGTTATGACTAACATTAGGGGATGCTTGGTGGTAGGCAAATAACTCACACAAAGTAGTATACACACTATAGGTTCTGGCACACCCTCCCCTGGGGACCTCCCCAGAACAAATAGAGGCTCCCAGCCCCACTTTTCATCCATAACACCCACCTCACGGTAAATAGAGGCTCCCAGCCCCTCTTCCCCGCTTCTGGGGTTCTATTACAGACATAGACATACCCATTGCACCAGATATGCTTCTACACCAATTGTGTATACAACAACATGCCAAACGGTTACAATAATTGCCAGTGGCTTCTCATCGGCTCCACGGCGCTCTGTGGTAAGAGTTGTCTGGGGGAGTACTGCTGGGTTCACCTATACCGTCTGCGGAAGGGTCCTGGCACCCAGCCATGTATTAGCTGTGGTCGGGGCGTTAAAAACCGATTTCGGCTTTGCATGGCCTGGGGACAAAATAGGGTCCAGACGTGTGAAAGGAAGCGGAGACTCAAGGCTTTCTTAGACGAGTTCAAACGGCTGGCCGCCATCGACATTTACAATTAGAGAGTCGGTGTAATTATGCATACGGTGCGTACAATGAAACATCATCAGTTAAGCACGAGCACTACGGGAGGAGTTTGAGACGCTCATAAGTGTGCGGCCTAAGTACCCACGGTCCCGCATTGCCTAGGAAGAATTGCAGGGGATCCTCGACAGGTATAAAACGGCTGAGGCTAAATGGAAGGCTAAGTTGAAGCAAGAAAACAAGACCTTCCTCAGTAACGAGGAGTTGGATGAAGTGCTAGGTGAAAAGAACTTCCTCAGTGACGAGGAGTTGTATGAAGAGCTAGGTGGAAAGAAACTAGAATTCACTAACACCGGCAGGGCCATAAGGAATCTCCTCCGGGTCTGGCAGATGAACGTACCCGAAGGTGTTTGGACGGACCCAATGGTCTTTTTAGAAGAAATACGAACCATTATTCGCCAGAAGCTAGAAGAAGAGATCCGGGCACGCAACGGGGTTAAGTCCCAAGTAGGCCTCAGGTTTCAGTTGCGAAAGGACAACGCCGATGGCAGTGAAGAGTATACCAGCCCAGTACTCCACAGCAAACAGGAGGCTCTCTTAGAGGCCGGTGACGTTGATGGGGCTCTAGATAAGGTTTCTCCACCATCCAGGAGGTGCTAGAAAAATAGACACAGTGAGGGTCAGGGTGGGTTGTCAATAGCGTGCAAACACTCTGGCTTGACATTGCAAGGTATCAGCCCCTGAGAGGCGGGTCCTACATCCCCCTACCTGCAGCTGTGAGTGATAAGAAAGCAGTAATGAATGTGAAGAAGAAAGACGACTGCCTCCGATGGGCACTCCAGTCTGCCTTATTTCCAGCCGCCAGAAACCCTTAGAGACAAACCAAGTATCCCACCAATGATGGTCTTGAATTTGGTGGGATCGACGCCCCCACGCCCATCTCTCAGATCCCTAAAGTGGAGGGAAATAACGACCTCGCCATCAATGTGTTCGGGTGGGACAAGGGTGTGGTCGTGCATCGCCTCAGCAAGCAGCACGGCGACACGCTCCGAATCAATCTACTGCTGATTGGGAAGGCAGGCAAATTCCATTATACGTGGATAAAAGATCTCAACCGTCTCCTGTTCCAAGAAAGTAAGGCGCCAAATCGCAAACATTTCTGCGAGCGTTGTCTACACGGTTACACAAGGGACGACGTGCTCGAGGCGCATAAGCCGGAATGCCGTGGGATTGGCAAGACGGCAGTGAGGGTGGAAATGCCCCAGGAGGGGGAAAACAAGTTCACCTTTCAGAACCACCACAAACAGCTAGCGGCTCCGTTCATCATATATGCCGACTTTGAGGCTCTGACTAAAAAGGTTGAAAGCCCACCCGCGTCACATACAGAGAGCAAAACTCAAAACACTGAGCACCACGAGCCATGTAGTTACTGCTATGTTGTTGTGCGTTGTGACGGCCACACAAAACACCCCGTGGAATACAGAGGCCCTAACGCGACGGAACACTTCCTCAGAGCTGTCCGGCAGGAGGAGCGGGAAATCAAAGATGTTTTAGCTAACCCTATAGCCATGAGGATGACTCCCCAGGACTGGCAGGCCCACAACAACGCCACAACCTGCCACGTGTGTGAGAAGGCGTCGATTCTGTGCGCGATCACTGCCATATCACCGGCAAGTACAGAGGCGCGGCCCATAACGTATGAAACCTAAAGTTGCGGCTGGGTCCCAAGACAGCCATACCAGTAGTCTTCCACAACCTACGGGGCTACGACGGGCATCTCTTGATGCAAGCCATAAGTAAGGTGGACGGCCGCATCTCCTGCATCCCCAACAACACGGAAAAGTACATCTCCTTCTCGCTGGGGCAGCTCCGCTTCATCGACAGCGTTCAATTCTTATCGACTTCCCTTGACAATCTGGTAGATGCCAACAAACCTGAGGCTTTCCACATCACAGCCCGGTATCAGCCTGCCGAAGAAAAAAGTAAGTTACTCATGCGCAAGGGTGTTTACCCCTATGAGTATATGGACTCCTGGGAGCGCTTCGACGAGTCCAGTCTCCCACCTAAAGAGGCTTTCTACAGTAAGCTCAAAGTCTCAGGCATTAGCGATGAGGACTACATCCATGCTCAACAGGTATGGAAGGTATTTGACTGCACCAATCTGGGAGACTATACAGACCTTTACTGCCGCACACACGTGCTCCTATTAGCTGATGTGTTTGAGGCCTTCCGGAAGACTAGTTTACAGCAGTGTGGATTGGACCCTGCTTACTACTTTACGAGCCCGGGTCTGTCGTGGGATTCGCTGTTCAAGAAGACCAGGGTAGAGCTGGAGATGTTGACGGACTATGACCAACATCTCTTCATTGAGAAGGGGTTGCAAGGAGGTATCTCCATGGTAAGTAAGCGATACCCCAAAGCCAATAATCCGCAGCTGGAGGTATACAACCCCGAAAGTCCAAACAGCTACATCCAATACCTAGACGCCAATAATCTATATGGCTGGGCTATAAGTCAGTTTCTTCCAACGGGCGGCTTTAAGTGGGTAGGTGACGCGGAGCGTCTCGGTGAAACGATTGCTACCCACCCCCATGATAGTCCTTCCGGTTATATCCTCGAGGTCGACCTAGAGTACCCGGCCGACCTACATAACGGCTACCCAATAGGCCCGGAGCGTCTGGTGGTCCAGAAGGAGTGAATGTCCGACTATCGGCACGGCCTTCTCGGAAAGAAAGCGCCTACCGAGGTCGAAAAGCTGGTTCCCAACTTCCGCAACAAGGAACGGTACGTTCTGCACTACCGGAACCTACAGCTGTATCTATCTCTGGGAATGCGCCTGACAAATGTTCACTGGGCCCTGAGATTCGCCCAGAGCCCTTGGATGGAACCCTATATCAGGATGAACACCGAGCTCCGAAAAACGGCCGCGAGTAAATTCGAGAAGGGCCCGTACAAGCTAATGAACAACTCGGTCTTCGGAAAAACTATGGAGAACCTTCGGAAGCGTGTGGACGTCAAGCTGGTACGCTCTGGAGAAGATGACAAGCTCCGACGCTTGACAGCCAGCCCGAGCTTCGCACGGGCAAACATATTTGATGATGACCTCGCAGCGATTCAGATGCACAAGAGCCGTCTAGTCCTAAACGCAGGCATGGGAACAGGTGATCATAAAAAAGACTGATAAATTGACGGCGCGAAAGCGCCGGAGCCGAGAGCGGTTGCGCTGGAGTGGGGGGAAAGCACGAGAGGGGGGGCAGCGCCCCCCTCTCGCCGTCGGGCGAATTTTAGATGAAATAACAATGTTTCGTGACCATAGGTGAAAAAAAAGTGTTTTTCTTGGATCTTCTTCAGTTACCCTAACATACAATAAAAGCTTTCAGATGTTAGTTACTTTTCACAAATGTTACCTTCCAAATTGGCCGCTTTTTTTCTGGTCAATGACACACCTTCACTTTTGGAAAGTTCAGTCAGGACTTCACATATTTATAAATTCACGGATAGGGCCATTTCCATAGCCTCACACTGTCACAACATTTTTACTGATTATTTACAACAATTGTATATACATATTAACACCGTCAGCTTCCCATCCCATCAAACACGTTTGGCCTTCTTCCTCGGACTGGTATCTGTACCTGGTACCCCTGCCCTCTTCTTAGCTGTTAGCTTCTCCAGAACACCCCGAAGGTGAGCATTCCTAGCCCGTTTGGAAGCTTTCCCTGCCAACAATACGGATTGCTTTTCGCTGATCGCCTTTGCTTGGGTTACGGAGTGTACAGCTTTTTTCTCCTCTAACGCCAAAGGAGCCACCTCTTTCTCTTGTTTGTAATCCTTTGCAGCTCCCCGTATGGTCTGGACAACTTTCATATTGATAGGATCATGAAGGTAATCATTTCTGCGGAAGTAATCAACAGAACATTTGTCAGCTGCTTTGAGAGTGTACTTGATAGTTTGTATGGCATTGAATGTGGGAATCTTCATTGTGGCTGAGTGACTGTCCAGTACGTAGTTCATCACACTGAATGAGCTCTCAACCTGTGGCCCATGAAAACACCCAATCAAAGCTGCTGTCATCTTTGACAATAACGGATATTTGCCACTCTTGAACACTAATGTCCACCAAGTGTCCAGTCGTGTATTGGGTTCATAAGATGGCAGACTGTCATCAATATGAAACCGCCTCACTTCCGAGGAAAACAAACCTTTCTCTTCTTCTTTCAGCACGTTTGTAAAAATTCTAGGCAGGTTTTCCATGTACTTCATGGCAAGTTTATGGCCTCTGCATAATGGGTCAAGTGAAGACAGGTTTCTTAGGAGACGATTGCCAAATGGCATCTTCTTTAGTAAATAAGCACCACAGGCAATATAGGCAGCTTTGGCTTTCTTCTTGAAATCCTCTACAGCCCAGTCCTGTTTCTTTGCTTCTTTTAGGATTTTCTGTACCTTCTCGCCGCCAAAGAAAACCAGGTCAACTGATAGTTGATTATCCTTGTTGTCAGAGAGGTTGAGCGACTTCAGCTGTTTAGAGGTTTTGTTGACCTTCTCTGGTGGGACGAAACAGGACAGGAAGTCTTTTGTCAGTTGCAACTGTTCATCGTGGAGTTTGTGGATGAGAGGATGATTTTGTGTGAAATTTTCTAAGCTCAGAAAGTGGGAAAACTGGTAATTACCTTGAGAAAAAAAATCGCAAATTTTTCTTAAACTTCAATTGGTTATGCAGCATATGACAGTTATTCATAATTGACCTGTATACCAAGTTTCAGTAAAATATCAAAAAGTGAAACAAATATAAAATTAGAAAGGATAGATAGCCTACAGAGATGGGTCAGACAGAGAGAGTGCAACCCTGAAGTAAAGTCCCCTTCTATTCCGCCGATAGGAGACTACTAACACTGTTAATTATAATGTAATCTGTCTCACTATTCATAAACCAAATACTCAGATTTGTTGAATAAAATTATTTCGTTGTCTTGATCAATCAATTCAAAAGCCTGCTGTTTTCGTAACCCGATATTCAGGGGAGACAATTTTGGAGAAGTTCACTCAGTATCAAGCAGAGGAGACAGATTTAGAAATGTTATCTTCACTGTGTGTAAAACACGCAGAACATCACAAAAAAGGTTACATTTACACATTTATAAAGAAGATATATTTCTGACTATTTGAAATTCAGGGAGTACTCACATCTATCTTTGATCGATCGATACAATTTCTTTCCGGACGACGATGACCTTCACGGACCGACCTTCACGCACACGCGGTTGGCGATTTCCGGTTTAACGACTACCGAAAACTGTACTCATTCTGGTTCACATAGTCTCGAAGGCAGGTCAATCTCCACTTCTATTTGTATCATTTAGTTTCTGTACGTGTCTTATGGGAATGGGGTTGTCCGGATTGGGACAACCAATTATCACTTCAGTTTACGGCAGTACACGAATGCCCGATACGCGCAACTCGGGAAGTCGGAAGACCAGATGAAGTGAAAGATTACAGATATTAAATAAAGTCAATGCAGGTTTGAAACTCTTGCTCAGGTCAGATTCAAGTTCTTCACCCCCCCCCCCCCCCCCCAATTTTCTCACCGGATTTATACGAATCTCAGAAACGACATTTTCATACAAAAAAAAGACGGAAAATTCCCATGCCTGTAAACCGACCTATCTATGTTGGCATGAGGATTCTAGATCTCTCCAAGCACCTAATGTACGACTTCTACTACAACCACATGAAGGCCCAGTACGGAGAGCGCTGCCAGCTCCTCTACACTGACACAGATAGTCTGCTACTCGAGATTCAGACTGAGGATGTTTATAGGGATATGGCTGAGAATGCAAACCTGTACGACAACTCAGATTACCCCGAAGGCCACCCCCTGAACGGCGTAGCAAATATGAAGGTCTTGGGGAAAATGAAGGACGAGTTCGCGGGACGGCCGATCGCCGAATACATTACTCTGCGTGCCAAGATGTACTCCATTCTGGAGGCAGGTGGAGCCAACTTTAAGAAGGCCAAAGGCGTAAAAAAGGGAGTCGTGGAAAAGCGCATCCGCCATAAGCAGTACAAAGAGACCCTCTTCGAGAAGAAGATCTTCCGCCACGGTATAGACGTGCTGCGATCAGAGCGCTACCATATCTATGGGCAGCACCTGAATAAGGTCTCACTGTCCCCCTTCGATAGTAAGCGCTGGATCGCCGAAGATGGTGTCCACACCTTGGCTTATGGCCATAGAGAATGCCCCTCCTTGACGGCGCCCGCAGGATGGACTGGAATGGACATCTTCTTCGAGGAACTACTAGCGTCGAAGAACCCCATCCGGGGGAAGCTGAGTAGCGGGAGGCACTATAAGCAACTCCTCACGAACGAATCCCCCTCGCGGGCCATCCGACGTGTCGTCTAGATAGTACAGAACGGGCTAATTAGGCTTTTTGACAGAGCGCCCAAGCCGATATATCTCTAGACACCACACAGAATCAGTCGCGCGACGGCGGCCGCCCTCCAGCTCTCCAGGCTGATAGAGATAACGAACACCAACACTCTCGGGGATCTTCCGCTCATTAAGTCCAACGGGACGACCTGCAACCGTCGAGGATGGCTTATGGGGCACCCCTTTTGCCTTGATGGCGTCTTTCGCCTTTTTACCGATCAGACTCGATGTCTCATTATTCAGAGTGGCCACAACAGAGGGCAGTCGAACCACCCATTCAGTAGATCGGTGTTCGGGAGGGAGGCGCATCTCCCGGGCGTACTGATGTCCAAAGAGCCGCTCAGCCAGAGTACGGTTGAAACGCTCCACTATGCCTTGATCTCGGTGGACATCCAGGCGACCTCGGCGGATGGTGACATCATGTTTGGCCAGCAGTTGGCTCACTGCACCCATGAACTCGCGGCCAGGGTCAAGTTGGAGAAGCTTCGGCCATCTCAGGAGTCCCCGCTTGTAGATGTGAGTGAGAGCGTCAGCAACCCCTTTAGATTCTTTTGTGGCCAACGGCTCTGCCTCTTTATAGCGCAAAGCGACGTCGACGACGGTAAGAGCGTATCTATAGGTGCGCTTGCCGACCTTATCATGGGGAAGAAATAGCAGGTCAGCCTGGTGGACCTCGTTATGCACGGCCACATCGAACTTCGGCCTTGGGATTTTCCGCGGCGCAGACGAAAAAGATGTTCATCATCCCGGCGTTCGCGGTGATGATGATGATCCTCATCAACCTCACTACTAAGGTCGTGCCTGCCATACGGCGAGGAGCTCGATGGCGAGTCCGGCACAGTCAGTTCAGATTACTTGTTGAGTTTTGCGAGTCTGTAACTCACACCCCCCGCCACACACATTCCCAGGATGAAGAAGGTTATCTCGCGGTGTTTTTGGTCTTCACTAGGCACACAGAAATGGGAGAGCTGTGGCTCTGAGCCCAGAAGCACGTCGCATGCATCGCATGTAAGAGTTTTGCCCGTAACTCTAGAATACTCGCGGATTGCAGCGTCGACATCCCGGAACGTTTGGACAGCGTGGCACTGGCGGCGGAGTTCATCAGTGATCCAGTCCTATTTTTCCTGAGCGGCTTGGAGCTGCTCTACAGCGCGGTCATGGCGCCTCCGCTCTTCGTCGACACCGGAACTCCTTAGCATCGAAAACATATAGTTGCTCCCGCTGAAGGCCAGAGCGTTTACGAGGGCACCGCCCATCATCATTGCGATGGAGGCCATTACTACCTGATTATATTGGAAGGAAGGAGCCCCTGTTTAATTAGCACTCCTTCGAAAACTTGGCGAGGCCTACATCTACAATGGCCATGCCGACGTCACGGGGTGTTAGGTCCAGCTTCGGGAGGGCTCTTTTCAGGAACATCTGGCCGAGACGAGCGTACCAAGTAGTCAGGAGAGAGACCACGGCGGCGAGTTAGGCCGCGTTGACTAGCACTTTTCCGTCACTGGTTGAAGTAGACATGTCGCTCTATATAGAAAAGGTCGCGACGTGTATTAAATGGAGTTTCTGATCTTGCGAAGGAACAGGCGTAATATCTTGTTGTGCTGTATCGCGGCTGCGCCACACGCGTAGCAACATTAACACTGCAAGGCTGCCAACGTCTAATAACGCCAGGGGTGCCCTCCAGTGGGTGATTTGGTGTGCCCGTTCCTTCGTAGAATCAAGTCCCTTCGCAAAATCTGTGGCTCCCCACTCCTTCGTAGAATCCGGTTCCTTCGGCTGTTTCTTAGTAGAATCAGCTGCGCCAAGCAAAGCAGCCTTAGCTTCACGAATATCATCCTGGAGCTTTCAGCTTTGGTCTTTCTCGCTGCAGCACACCGCTCGACCCGCAGCGACTTTTGTGGGATTCTTCGCATGGCTGTTATTCGTAGAATCCGCTGTCACCCTTTCCTCTTCTTTCGGGCCTTCCGGATTCGTTGTACTTATGTTCCTCTGGATCATAGGGATCATTTCTAGGGCAGCAGTGGTGTTTAAATGAGCAGTGCTCAGCAGTGGGCAAGTCAAGGCCATGGTTAACGGAGCTAAGTACTTAACATAGCAGTAGTACGGCCAGCAGCTAGCCCTATTAATCGCCTGTTCAACAAATGGGTCGTGGCGAGCTGTGCCATGAGCATTGTCGATTCTCGGGTGGGATAGGTAGGAGCCAGCTGGCCGCCCTTACATATGATCTCAAGAACATACCTCCAACACCGTCCACAACCATCCGCGCACGGAGCTTAGCCTCGTACCGGTAGTATAGCCTTTCAACGGCTTCGTCGCTCATGGCACCGATCTCAGCGGGCGTTACGTCTTTTTCCAGATATCGCTTGGCCTACCCACCCGCCGCAAGTGCCGCCAGCCTATCCCTGTGTTGCCGTGCATCATCTTTTTCCTGCGGCGTCTGTTCCTGACAGCGGGGCTCCTTATCTGCGCTCAGCAGCTCATCTATAAGCTCGTCGGTATCCATGCTTCATTGGAAAAATGACGGCTAATATAAAACCTGATATGTGCTGGGCTGATCAGTCTTTAGCAGGAGCGTAGAATGCCAATTGTCCTTGAGCAACCTGTCGAACCTCTGCCGTTTTGCTATTGGTGGGGGTGAGCCACCCACTTTGTCTGCTCGCGAATGTCTGTGAGGACGGCGTTGTATTTCTGAGTGAGGACCCAGACGCTTTGGTCTGCTTGACGGCCCGAGAAAGCTATGAATGACAGCAAGCCTTTTTTCTTCGTCATCGCCTGCGACGCCCTACAATCATCGATAATGTATAAGGTGGGTTCCCTCTTGAACAAACTGTAGAAAGCTGTCAGAAAAGTCGTGGAGCCGCTCTCCGGGGTCCAAACAATAGACCTCTGGGTCAGACAGTATCCATCGTCGCCGGTACGCCTTGTTCTACTCAAGACTGGGGCACACGATCACACTGTGATGAAAGAAACCGCGGAAAGGACCCTCAAGCAGGTCCAGCACGAACACTGTTTTTACCGCATCCCGTCTGCCCACAGATAATCGCGCAGTGGGCAAACTTGGGGTAATCAATACAGCGCGCTGACGAATCCACCATCCTGGATGTGAAGCTTTGCGTACATGATCACATACAAATACACGTTCAACACTCCGGGCTCTTTTCTCTCTTTTGTAACCTGCATCGTAATCCACTCGCTGGCGTTCCTCAAGCGCCTCCACTGCCATGCAGCTGGTCATCGTCGCTTGTGCTCAGGTCAAGCCAGAAGGCGTGCTTGGACGTCAAGAACTCTTCCAGGGACACGTTTGCCAGGCCCAAGTCTTTTACGACCCTGGCCACCTCGGGGTCCCGCTTTTTAAGGGGTGCGCTGGCGAACAACTTCTTGACCTCATCCCATTGCTGGCACGCCCGCATGCTCTGGCTGTACAGGTGATTGGGGACACTTTCTATTGTGACTTCTTCTTTGGTGATCTTCGGGTTGTAGAAGGATTCCGACCTGGGGTTACTTTAGCCGCCAACAGCATGACGATGCCCTTCATTGCTCTTGCGGGCGTGTTCAGGTTTATGTTCCAGAGAGTATCAGACTTGTCCTTCACAATCTTTCGGAGGAGGAGGACGCGATCATACAGTATGGAGACGCCCCCGGCAAACTGGGTGCGGATCTGTCTAGCGAGCTCCTCTTCGGTGACCATATCGAACTCCAGGCTAATGTTGTCGATGGTGTAAGTCGCGTCGGCATCGTCTGTTTTCTTTATGACCCGGCCGTAATCGTTGAACGTCAGTTCGTACTCCAGCCGGTCGGCCAAGGCACTCTGATAGAATGGCATGTGGATATCTAGAAGCTCAAAATCTAGAGGGATGTTGAACCGGTTGCCAAAGGCGTGAGCGATGGCATTTTCTTCAGCATCGTCGTCACTTGCGTCCTCCGCTCCGACTCGAAGTTTAAGCATGTTTTCGCTGCCGACGCCTTGGTAGGCCGCATTCTGCCGTTCGTTTTTGGTCAGCCATAAGTCGCCGTAGCAATGAAACACATCAGAATCGTCGATGGACATTACCTCATTCCCGCTGATTTTGATCGTGGTTTTCTTGACTACTGCGCGTCCGAGATTCCCGACCACTGTGGCGTTCGGGTCGGTTGAATTGATCGTGATGGAGAAGGCCAAGCGCACGGTACCGGGCACAATGACGTCATTTATGCCGAGGTTGGGGAAGCGGACCAAGAGTAGTTGATTTTGGTCGATCGTACTCAGGTTATTGGTGACGACCACGGACTGCCGTACACCTTGTACCCCGAGAGGCTTACGGAGTGTTCTGAAGGGGTTTAGCCTGCGCCCGTATGCATCCATTGTGTATTGAAGGAATACCTTAAAAGTTCAATGCGAGGATAATGGCAGACTATGACTTTGATAACCTGGCATTCGACGACGCCAGAGAGGAAAACAGCGACGACGAACAGACCCCTCTACCTGCAGGTGATGATGTTCCCGGAGCAGCAAAGCCGGGGTGCGACCGCCAGAAACCTCCAACGAGAGCTGACGCAGGCCTCTGTGGATGATTTTTACAAAGCCTTGAAGGAAAAGTATCTCGACCTTACCCCACTCCGTCTTGGCGATATACACGAAGTTTGAGCTTGTCCAAGGGCGTCTGCGACTCGTGCCCTACCACAATCTCAACATCATTAACGACAAAAGAGGTGCACCGCTAGCCCTCTCAACAATCGTTAATAAGGAAGGGATTGCTGTTGTTAAGGAGTTGGGCTTTGTAGACTGTAAAAGCAAAAGCAAAAGCACAGGACAGCCATCATTGCCTACGGCAGCAGTCGCAGCCCTGGAGACAGCGAGTTCAGAACTCGGTGCCGCGGCCGCCGAGGCAAATACCATGGAGCTGAAGGATTTAAGCCAACCAGCGAAGAAGGCCGCTGGTGCTGTCCACAAAATGGAAACAAGCTTCACGGATAGTGAGGTCGGGCGGGCTCTTAAAACGATAAACGACCCTCCTCTTCCCATGCGAGTACTTCTGGGGCTTGACAAGGCACTGCAGACCTTGGAAGGCGAACACGCGAATAACCTCGCTAAGCTGTCAAGTCTCGCTAATGACATCGCAAAACAATAACAGAAGTTGGAGGAGGCCCCTGATGCCCTGATGAACTCTCCCGGCGTCGGATGTCAGGCCGGACAAGGAATCTCGAGGACGACAGGGTGGCCCGGCTCGAAGCAGCCTCTTTCACGGCCGAAGCCCTGCGCACGCAAATACACCGCATCAAGCAGACGATCGATCGCTTCCTACACAAGGATACCACTCTGGCCGAGCTCGTCCGCACCCTTTTCCGGGAGCAGGGAATAACCGTGGTCTCCATTCTCACGGCAATTGGGATGGCGATGTCGACACTGGGGTTAGCGATAAAGTTGGCGCTGACTGGCGGGTCCAACGGGGGCATCCAGCCAACGCCACCTCCATCCGACGGGCGTGGTCTTAAAGAATGGGTGAAAAACCATTTCCAGCCCCTGGCGCAGGCCCTTGGCAAGCTGGCTGGGAAGGCTGCCGCTGCGATTCCGGGTGCTATTGGCAGTATCGTGTCCTGGCTACTGAACCTTCTCGGGAAAACGGCTGTGTGGTTGGCCAATAATGTCTGGGCTGTAGTCGTCGGAGTAGGTGGCCTATTGCTCGTGGCTGTTCGTAAGTATTTAACGCATAGTCCACAACAGCAATAAGCCGATACCAACCCCAGCCACGACGATAGCTATCTTGTCCGCACCGTGATTCTTTTGGTCTGGAAATAAGGGTTCTTTAGCCGCTTTGCAACATGCTGAACGCGCGCGGTGGGAGTTGGGACGCTTTCTTGTGGGTTTACAATCCCGTGGTCAGGTGCGCGCTTGTGCAAAGTGGGTGGTACTTTAGCGTTCACACCCTCATTGCCACCTAGCTGCTGGTCCTCTGTGGCCACGACGATTTTGTTGTTGTAGTTCGCCACGTGGCCGATTTGCAGAAGCATGTCGCTGGGGGCCATATATAGGCCTATGCCATACACAAAGTCTACAGCGTTCCCGGCATACTGTAGCACGTCCTGGTAACGTTTGATAGCAGACGGAAGGTCGATCGGCGAGAAAATAGCGTCTTCAACGTTCGCTATAAACTGTTTTTGCGCGTCAAAGGCTGTGCCCGTGCCTATAATACGCGCCCTTGTTTGCGCTTGGGCGCCTAAAATAGCGCACAGGTATGTCCGGATGGAATCGTTTAGGTGCTCTACTCCCGGCAGCGTGAATCCTTGGGATTTGTCGACAACGGCGCCTCCACGGCCTGCTCGATGTAGTCGACGTGGAGCGCTGTATGTTTTCTAGGGAACGACATCCTGCTCGGATCAAAGGTTCCGTCGCCAACTGGGCGGTAGCCCGTTCTCGTGACATAGTAATATGCCACTCCGAGGCCGTGATTCACCCCACAGCGCCTGCAGTCTGTGTGCGTATCTACGTGGAACTCCCTACAAATTCTCTCATAGGCTCTCTTGTCGTAGGGGTTGTCGAATGTCGCCCACGCTCTGTCTTGCGGCAGGGGAGCCTTTATCTCTTCTAATATCCGCCCAACTTGGTAATAAACATGGAACGTGTACAGGGCCCTTATTCGCTGGTCGGGGCGAGAAGATGGTCTTTTGCAGATACTCCACAGCCCGTGGTTCACTTGGTTCTGCCAGAATTGCATAGGATTGGTGTTGCAGGCCTGAACAATGGAATTGCTGCTTAACTTTGGCAGCCGGTACTTGACCAACACATCTGTGAACTGGACCGGAAATGCCTTCTTTTCATCGATGTAGATGTCAAATCGCGTGGGCTGCTCTGCGTGTGTTTGGATACTATGAAATGCCCCGGCCTTGTAAGTAGCCTCTCTATTGAATCTGTAAGCCTCACTGTTCATCGTGGCTATTCTGTAAGATGTTCATCACATTGACTGACATTCTAAAATGGGCACAGCACACGCTGCCTCATGCCCTTAACAACCTCGACGACCGCCTTAAAACCGCCCTTAGCGAGATAACATTCTACCCGGCCTGGGTGAATATCCCCTCCGGAGTGGGCTTCTTGCTTAATAGCAAACGTGTTGGAGTGCTGACAGGCTACTACAATGTCTGTACGCTGGACAAGGATATATTCCGCCCGCATGGGGCTTCTCTGAGAATGAATGAAGCCACAGGCCGCCTAGTCCTTACCCTCCCTAGAAATGCCTACATATTGCTCCAAGAGCTTCCCCCAATCTTAGGGTTCTCCGACGAGATTATGCACATGGGGGAGACTGCGGAAGGTGATAAGCTACCTAACTTGGTTGCACACAAAGAAGTCTTTGTGCATTTAGATGAACTGAGCACCTCAGAAAACGTGAGAATAACCTCAGATTTCGG
Organism: Liolophura sinensis; assembly: GCF_032854445.1. Lineage (NCBI taxonomy): Eukaryota > Metazoa > Mollusca > Polyplacophora > Chitonida > Chitonidae > Liolophura > Liolophura sinensis. Next base: position 7,125,655 of record NC_088297.1, on the reverse strand, counting down.
TGGCGGTTCCACACTACTTAAGGCCATCGCCGTGACTGGTGAAGGGATTAAGTGCGGGAAGACGGTTTCATTTCGCAACCCACAGTACAAAGCCTTGCGCGCCGACTATATAACGCACTTGACCGCGCCGCTTTTAGATAAAGACGGCGAGTATATGAATGTAGGGTACCTCAGTGTTACCCTAGAAATACAATGAGTATGGCGGACGCAGCCGGTCCCAGGTCTGCGTGCCTCTCTTTAAGCGACTTGGCAGATGTGTCGGAGTTCGAACTTCAAGGTGAGGAAGGTAAAATTTACGCCTTCTAGTTTCAAAGTGGCAAGTACAACCGCAAAAAGATTACCCGGGGGGGGGGGGGGTAAGGAAAACCTGCCACGTTTGCTTCCCTTGAAGATGTCTCATCCACTGCAGAGCAAGAGCGCAGGTCGCCGTCTGAGGTGAGTAAAGAACACAAACTCTCATTAATTCGCTTTGTTCTTACCAGAGCTGGCGATCCCGATTGGTTGATAGATGTGAAGGTGACCCCGATGTTGATCCAGATCACAGGGGCCAATGTGAAAAAAGTTTTCAACTCCGAAAACTCTTTCGTGTCGTACGTACCAACCAGCGCCTGTCTTGTGGCTTTGGAAGGAGGAGGTTACTTTACACCAACTGCGTCGCCGGGTGTACAGACCGTGCGTCTTGACGCACAAACCGAGTTTGAGGTCACACAACGAAAAAACCCTGAATTTATACTTATCTTAAAGATCATACTTGGCACGGCCTCTCAGGGCCGTTCCTCCATAATTACCGAGTTGAAACTAAAGTGGCCTGTAAAGCATGATGGAAAGGAGCTCAGACTTATGATCAAATTACCAGCCCAGGGCAACCCAATCATCCAGAGCTCTCTCGAGGATTACTGAGTCTTCCCAGGGGGCATTTTCAATCTCAATGAAGTCTATTTAGAGTCCGGTATAAGACTTCGCCGCCTTCGTGTTAGTAATCCCGAGGACAATTTAGAGTTGACCGACGTTGTTGACTCGTCGGACGGACAATATGGGACGACTGTACCCGACGATCATGGATGAAGACCCCTTGCCGCCGGAGGGGCGCAGCGCCGACGATCATGGATGACCACCCCTTGGCCCCGACCGCGCCGCCGGAGAGCGTGGCGCACGCCCATCGTCTGCAGTATATCAGCGAAATACAGAATCAGCTTGAATCTGAGCGAGATCTCCGTCGAGCCATGTACAAAAAGTACCGGCGCGGTATCTTGGCCACCAAGGCTCTTGATTCAGCCATGCTCACGGCCGGTTTGGGACTAGGGGTTGCAGGCGTGGGACTACTCACAACAATAATTGCAGCCCCTGCTGTCTTGGCCATGGAAGCTGTGGCCCTAGCTTGCGGTGTCTTAAATGTCGCCGGAAAATTCGTTAGCCGCCGACTTCACGCAAAGGCCAAGAAACATAACGATATACGGCTGCTGGCTGGGGCCAAACTTCCGTACGAACAGCATCCGTACGCAGATGTCTATGGCATTATCTGATGGTGTTATTTCCGACGTACAGTTCAGATAAATCGTCCAGGAGCTCAAGAACTACTCTGATCTGAAGCAGGAGATACTCGCCAAGTCTCGTAAGGCCTTCAACGCCGTAGAGATCGATGAAAGCCCGAAAAAACAGCTTATAGATCACGGCCGAAAACTAGCCCAGCAAGAACTGAAAAACGCCCTTTCCGAAAAACGCCCTTTCCGAATGATGTTAGCTCGAAATTGTTTGGAATCCGAGCAAACCCCTGCGATGTCTCGAGAGCCCCCCGGATCTAGATCCACGGACAGCCTTTGCGCACTTCACGGAATATCAGCCACGAGATGGGGCTGGGGGGGGGAGGGGGGAGGGGGTTCTTTTTTTTTAAAAAGGGCGGGGCAGAACCCCTATTGCCATGAGATGGGGCTGGGAGTCCCTATTTACCGTGGGTGGTGGGTGTTATGGATGAAAGGGGGGAGGGCTGGGAGCCTCTATTTGTTCTGGGGAGGTCCCCAGGAGGGGGTGTGCCAGAACCTATAGTGTGTATACTACTCACAAACACAAGATTAGAGTGAGTGGTGTGTATTGCCGTAATCTGGGTGACTAGGCAGGCTGATGACCATCCAACGGTGTGACTGGCTCCTCAATGCCCTGTTGACATTAGGGCTGGACTTTTATAGCCCCAGGGAGGACCTTAGTGAAACCATTTAATTACCCAGCTGTGGGTGTCTACTCAGTACATGACTTAACCAAGATTCAAAGATTGGAAACACTGCATTTAAAGACAGTCTAAAAGATACATGTAAGAGGATTTAACTGGTGATAAATTCAATTTTTTTACGCAAAAGGTACGGAAAATATGAAAAACGTACTACATGTACCACTACTTAATCGGCTACTTATACTCTAGACGCATACAAAATATGAAAAAAACTACTACCTCTACTTTTATAACTAAACATTTTTTGTTCCCATTTTTATTACCAGACCATCTTATTTAATTTTACACTAAATCCTCAAGAACTTCTGAAATATCATTCCACCTGCAAGGTAGTAACCATGGTGACAAGGTACAAGTTAATATCAAAACAGTCATATGCAATATCCCTACTTAATATCAATCAGTAATGACGAATTTCTTCCTCAATGTCTTTAAACCTACCACATCAGTGTTGCCAGAAAGGCGGGAAAGTCCTAACTACAGCCTAACTGCACACACACACACACACACACACACACACACACACGTTTTACTGCAATTCAGGGGTGGTTATCAATGATTAGGTATTATGTAGAGGTGATTTTGAAGTGCTTTCAATGTTTACCTAGTTTTGATAATGCTGTCTTGTAACCAGGACTGGGAAAGGCTCTGTCCTCCCCAGGGTATATGAAGATACAGGAGTTAATAGGCCCCAGTAGGGTCGGTAGTTGTTTGGCATGAAAACTCCATGTGTGTCTGTGTTAATATTGTTCACAATAATATAAGTTCTGTCAAGGTGCATGCAAAAGGTATAATTGGTAGAAACTTTGGCTTGAAAATGTAATTATTGTCCTGAAGCTTACATGGAATTTAGTGATTGTGATATTCGCAAGAAGCAGTATGCAGTGTTTTGTGTAAGTGCCTGTGTTTAGAAAGGTGGACACAGACCAATACCTTCAAGGACATGTTGCTCGGCCTATAACCGTAACCCACTTAGGTAGATCGCCTAGTTTATTTTTTAATGAAATTAATTCAGCCATGGACTGGTATAATCACGTTGACAAAATGAGACTTTACTACATCATACTAACTACTGTAACATGATCAAAGCGAAAGATTTTTGCTTTAACGTTATCAAAGAATCCCCAATAGAGCCCCTATTATGTCCGAAGGGGGGGGGGGGGTCTTAATCCCATTTCACACGTATCAGAGGCCCCCATATGAGCCCCTTCAGTTGGCATAATGCTGGCCGCCGTGGTATAAGTGAAATATTCTTGAGTACGGCGTAAAACACCAATGGAATAAATAAATACATACTGTTCTATAGATCTTTAACTTTAAAAGAAAAGAAAAGTTTAGTCAGGCGTGAGGATAGCTTTTCTCCCTGTCAAAACTCTATGGTAGAGAGCATGTAGGTGGGAAATGATTGGTATAATTTCCTAAATTGTCATTAAAATCACCACTGCGAGATGCTTTGATGGGTATAAAATGTATCTGTTTACTGATACATTGTTGTGCATTGGAAAGAATGGCAGTGACAACGGGAAGAACAGGTGCATTTCACGCGCAGGAAAGTTCACATACAAAGATAAAGATTATATGTTTCATCCTTTAATCTTCATGCAACACAACATTTTGACTCTCCTCTTCCTCGTGTATAAATGTTCTGGAGAGTACAAATTAGGTCAAAGCTGGTGTTCTGAGCTGAGGCTCACCTGGATGCTTACACTCTGCCTACTTGTACACAAGCAGGTAAATTTAACGATGTATTGAGGGCAGAATAAATGTTTGATCCTTTAAATGAAAAAACGAATCCTCAAAATCTCAAGAAGTTTAATTAAAATTTGGAATTTAAGGAAAATGGAGACAGATTTCTCAAAATATATCGTAGTTTACTTAGTCACGAGGTTTCGCTTCACCACGTGAAAAGTATCAGCTGGGCAGGTTATAGTTTCACACGTTCGCCCCCTCTGTACAGGATTTGAAAATGCTGTTGAAAAGCAGAAACTGTTGACTTAAATTGGACTCATGAAAATGCTTAAGTTAGATGTTTGCGTGAGTTTTTATCAATGATCTAAGAAAATTTACTCTGACAATTGCCAAACATTCGGTGACATAATTTAGTAATGCGTTGTGATAAAGGCTGAGGAAGTTTCATCGTGATCAATGGTTTAAACCGGATTCTACGATTGTTGTTTCCTTCTGCCAACAAAAGACCTACCTACCTACCTACCTACCTACCTACCTACATACCTACCTACCCACATACCTACCTACCCTCTGTTGTTATACAGGGCTTGTAACATCACGCAAACAATATTTTAATTTTGGCCATGGGTAGTTAGATATTTAAGAAACTCAATATGGCATTATTACAGGGCTGTTAGATCCGAAAGACCTTCCAAAAAATCAATGTTTATGACAGTGTAGTTTCAATGATTTTTTTTTTTGATTGGTGTTTTACGGCGCACTCAAGAATATTTCACTTATACGAGGGCAGCCAGCATTATGGTGGGTGGAAACCGGGCACAGCCCGGGGGGAAACTCACGACCATCTGCAGGTTGCTGACAGACCTTCTCACTTACGACCGTAGTTTCAATGAGATTCTTTAAAAGCGAAAAGTTGCCAACATGTAGGAATGCTTTCAGAAATGTGAAATGTAAACTAATAACTTTGAAAGAAGTTATCAGATAAGGATCATTTTCTATGTTTTCTCAAGAAGAATTCCCGAGAAGTTGTAATCAAGCTTTGTTTGATAGGTCATTTTGTTTTAGAAACTGTCTCCTTATTGTCATTACCGGTCATGATATTCTCAGGATGAGATTTATTGCCCTAACCATTGGGGGGGAGGGGGGGTGGTCCTGGCCTTTGGAGACAAAAGTCTGCCTCTTTTCTCCCTGGACATCCAAAGAGATCACAAGTGCAGTTCCACAGCAGCCTTATACCAACTACTATCCTCTGTATACAGGTAAGAGTTTAGCCCTGGAGGCCTTAGCATCATTGGAAGAAAGAATTTATGTTATTTCTTTAAGAGCTTGATCCATGGGGGGTCATTATAGGTGTATTGTCAATATTTTGGTGCAACAAGTGGGGACATATATACATACATACATACATACATACATACATATATCTCGCCTTTGTTCCAAATCTCTTGTGTAAATGAATGCGCCAGCAGTTATTAATACTGTTGAAGTGACTTTGACTTAATGGACTCAGTTTTTCACTTTGACATTTATTAGAAAAATAGTGAGTATTACTCTGTTACTTCATAGCTGGTCTCCTGGTATTATTTGAGGAAATTTTACATGTACTGCAGTTGGAAAGCAATCTGTAGCCCTTAGTGTGCTTTTAGAAGCCAGTTGCAAAACGATGATGTCTTTGTGTGGAGGTACATGTGGTCAGATAGGCCTACAAGCTAACCTCTGGCTCAGGCATGGCCAAAGCGTAATTGTTTCAGAGGTATGGGTATTTTACCGCATGGAATTATCTCTCCTCCCCTAGTACTGTGCAAGCATTTCTTGGTTGTAATTTTGGAATAATAGCATATATGTTTTGTAACACTGGCCAGTGTTGGTGATGCTAATTCTTTATGCAGCTTTTGCTCTGGGTGACGTGGGCCCGTTGTTTGAAATGACAGAGTCTGTGTGAAGAATGTAAATGGAAGTACACTATATGCAGTATACAGGAGGGAAATGCTGGAATGTGAACTAAAGTGGAGAAGAATGACCATGATGATCAATGGCAATAGCAGCTTGTCTACAGTACAGAATCATTTATGGGTACATATTTTCAGAGTATTGTATGTATGTATGTATGGGATTTGAAGAGATGTAGTGAAGTGTGGGATAGTTATGGCCTGAAGTTGAGATGTAGGCCTACCAACGTTGTTTATTACAAATCCGAGGACAGTGATAGGGTGAGCAGTGGTCCTGAGAAGTGTACTGTAAATGTATGGAATGATGGAAATGAGTATGTAAAAGTTCGGGTGAAGTGAAGAGCCTGATTGTGTGTTGTTGATATCGGCATGTTGTTATGAAACGTGTTTAACATGCAGCATTCTGTATAGGCGTAAATGTGGAAATCGACTGCCTGTGCTTTTTGAAAGTGGCGGGATTGTCGATGGCAATAATGAATGAAAATGTGTATAATGTGAGAGTAATGTTGCAGTTACCTGATGGTTGTGTTGTTGTGGATCCGTTTGCCTTGCCGTTGTGATATGATATGTGTAAAGGTTTGTAAGTTTGTCATTTCTTCGGAGATTTACGGTCGAAGCATCTGTGAAATGTAACCTTGTGAATGGGGTTGATGTCACCGGTCAGGTGTTTCGCTTTGCGAAGTAGGTCATGTGTTTGTGTGTTAGAGAACGGTCTGTGCGAGGCTCACTAGGGTGAACATAATATAGAAGTAGATCGTTTGTACTTGTCCGATAGGAAAGGGTGGAAAGTGTTAACCGCTGTCACCCTCATGGAGGTAGTACAGGAATGCCACACGGCTGTGAATAAGAGCGTTAGTAGTATCCATATTTGAAGTCTTGTGAATGTTCTTACATAATGGCGTGTTTTCGTCTTTGTTAGTGGGTAGGTGATGCGTACAAGGGGAAGGGGGATAAGTCTGAAGAGAAATACATTAGAATTAATAGTGTTAGTAGGAAGTATGCAAAGTTATGATCATAATATTTGTGTTTGTTGATGGAATGGAGTTGTAGTTTCACGTTCCGATGGGGAATGGCTTATACTTTGCTTTTTGTTGTGTATATTTGGTAACGTTTAAGGTGAGTGTGTATAATGAATGTGAAGTGGAAATGTGTGAAGGTGTGGTATAATTGTAAAAGCATCCACAATAAAAGGAAAATGTTTGAGAGTGTTGAATTTGTTTTTATTTTTTTTCACAAAGGTGAAAGCGATAAAGTTTAGAGGTGAGTCGGAATGGATATACAAGGAAATGTGTTATCAATCAATATTGATGTGTATACCGAGACTGGGCATGCAAAGCACTGTTGTAGTGTGCAAATGAAAATAGTTGTACATAGAAGAGGATAGGATATGAAAGTAAAATTTGTTCATTGTGTGTAGGTGTATTAGAATGGATTAGTAATTTATTTATTTATTTATTTATTCACTTATTTATGTGTGTATGTATTTGTTTGATCGATTGGTGTTTTATGCCCTACTGAAGAATATGTCACTTATAGAACTGCAACCAGCATTATGGTGGTGAAAACCAGGCAGAGCATGGTAGAAATCCACAACGACCCGCAGGTTGTTGCCCTTCCCACATAGAGAATGGATAATTGAACTATTGTCTGTATGTGTGGTATGTATGAAAGTACATAATGTAACTGATGTAAGAAGATAAGGTAAGGTAAGGTAAGGTATGGTATGGTATGGTATGGTATGGTATATTATGGTATGGTATGGTATGGTATGGTATGGTATGGTATGGTATGGTATATTATGGTATGGTATGGTATGGTATGGTATATTATGGTATGGTATGGTATGGTATGGTATGGTATGGTATGGTATGGTATATTATGGTATGGTATGGTATGGTATGGTATGGTATGGTATGGTATGGTATGGTATGGTATGGCATGTTGGGGAGATGCTTGCTTGCTTGCTTGCTTGCTTGCTTGTTTGTTTGTTTGTTGGTTTGTTTTTGTGAAGGTTAGAGTGCTGTATGGTGATTTTTGTTCATTTTTTGAGGGCTATCTCTATTTTGTTTTAGCAGTGAGGGTATTGGATGTATGGAGGATGTGAAATTGAGGGGTATATATTGTACAGACGTTTTGATGAATGTACAAGTTGATATTGAAATGGTGTGGCTGTGCTTTCCGAATGAGAAATACATATTGCATGTAAGTGTATTGTAAGGACGAGAATACTTAGACACCTGATGTGGTGTCTTAGACAATATAGATGTAAATGTGTCCTGAACAGAATTTATTATTCACATGGTTTTTTGATGCACTGAAGAAGAGACTAATATGTGAAGTTTTCAGAGGATAGTACAAGAGAAAGGAATTGGTTGGCTGGTTGGTTGGTTGTTTGGTTGGTTGGTTGTTTGCTGGCTGG